>NC_056748.1:699867805-700135305 GCF_019279795.1 Protopterus annectens
TTTAGCAAATCCTTGTATCTATAATTATGTTTTGTTCATAGGCTCATAGTTTAGTACTAAGCTAACTGCCCTTGCAAGCCATTTTAAGCCTATCCAATTATCCCTTGTGAGACTCAAACGCTGCATCTTGTGTTTGTAAGGCAAACACCTTAGCCATTAAGCCACGCTCCCAATGTAATCCTCGTCATCCAGGCTGTGACTGCCAATGGTTCATTGAGATCAGTACACTACCCTAGTAACCAAATATAAATTTAAACAAACTACAATAAAATGTTAGCAAAGAATAAGGTTTCCTATAATGAAAACTTCACTTCTACATTTCACATACAATTCAAATAAAGGGCACAGGGATCATACACACACACACCATTCTGTAAAAACTACAAGAAAGACCCAGCATAGCTAAAGACTCACTGTGTTATACCTTAAACCTCCTACAATGAAGGCCTATGGGGATATATATAAATGACCCTTTAAGGACTTACCATTGCTTCCACTAAATGGCTTCTGCCTGAAACCTCATGACTCTTTACTTTTTAAGTCTTCATGAATACAATTACACAGTAGTGTAGCTGGGGTGCAGTGAAGGGGACAGCTGCCCAGGCACAAAGTGTTACAAGGTGCAATTGACCAATCCCAACTGCTGTTTAATAACAACAGCTCATACCAGATTTTTAATGTTGGTATTGGATTTGCTGCCCAAGCTGAGTACTGTAGCACTCCATGCATGTTATAAACTTACAAAAACTGCTTGATACAAATATAGCAAAGCAGTTTGTTACAGTTTAAAAGAATAAAAGTGCTCCATGTGTGGTATAAACTGTAGCTACTTCTTGCTACAAATGTATCAAAGGAGTTATCTACAGTTTATAATTTTTTAGAAAAAAAACTTTTTTGTTTCATTTTTAAATATAAATCTGAGTGCTGTAGTGCTCAATGCATGGTGTAAACTGTAGCAAACTTGCTACAAATGTAAAAAAGATCTAATAGGCTCCTACATTGGGACTGGGTATCAAGCGCAAGATGAGCCATGGCTCTGCATTCGCCATGCATAAAGAGAACCTTCCATAACCAGGGCAATTACAGACCCATAAGTCTGACCAGCCTGATAAACAAAGCCGTGTAAAGAATTATCATGGAATTAGTCAATCAAGACATGGATACCCATCTCAGTTTGGATTCATCAAGAATAGGTCATGCTTTCTCAACCTGATAGATATTTTTTGAAGAGGTCACCAAAGTAATCGATGAAGGTAAAATAGTACACTACACACACCTTGACCTGGCCAAAGCTTTTGACAAAATTCAGGTATAGTAGAAAAACTAAATAACCTGAGAATAAACCCCTGTGCCTCCCACTGGATTGCAAAATGACTCACAGATAAGATGCAGATAATCAAAATAGGGGAGATTACCTCCACAAAAAGACCAGTCACCAGTGGAGTCCTCCAGGGTTCTGTGCTGTGGCCTCTTCTGCTTGGCACCTACTTTTCTAAAGTAAAAGCCAATACCAAAGGCTCTGCCTGACTAAGTTTGTAGTTGACTGTAAGCTAGAAGCAGTCACTGAATCCCCAAATGACTTAGCTATCCTGCAGGAAAGTTTGTCTTAAATAAACTATAAAGTAAAATAAATTCAAATAAACAGTGTTACCAATGCAAGTCAAATAATCTCAAATAAACTGTGATACTGATGCAACTGGTGGATTAGCTTGTGAAACTCAGGATAAACAAGCACCTATGCAACTGGACTCTTGACTTTCTGATTGGTAAACCCCAACGGACATGCACTGGAAGCAACACCTCTCAACGCATTGTCCTGTATACTGGCACTCCCCAAGGTTGTGTGCTCAGCCCCTTGCTCTTGAGCATCCTCACCCATGGCCGCACTGCAAAACATAACTTCAACCATATTATAAAATTCACTGACGATACCACAGTCGTGGGTCTCATTAGTGGTGGGAATGAACATAACTACAGGGATGAGGTGAACACTTCGATTGCCTGGTGTGACAGGAACAATCTGGACCTGAATGTTAATAGGACCAAATAAATGATTATGGACTTCAGGAGAAAGGCAACAGTTCACCAACCTCTCATTATCAAAGGGGAGGTAGTAGAGAAAGTCAAAACAACCAAGTTCCTGAGCCTTCACATTTCAGATGACCTCTCCTGGACTGTTAATACCAACCATGTAGTTAAGAAGGTTCAACAGAGGCTTCACCTCCTGAGAAAGCTCAAATAGGCCAGGGTCCCACTGTCTTCTTTTATCATTTTTTACAGGGGAGCTATCAAGGGCATTCTCACTAGCAACTTCATAGCATGGCTCGGCAACTGCATAGTTGCTGAGAAGAAGAAATTACAGGGGGTGGTGAGGGTTGCTGAGAAAATCTTGGGCACAAACCTCCCTTCTATTCAGGAGCTTTTCTTTACAAGAGTAAGAAAGAGAACATACAAAATACTAGCTGATTCAACCCATCTGGCCCAAAACTGGTTCTTACAACTTGCATCTGGAAGGAGGTACCACAGCTTCCACTGTAGGACTACCAGAGTCAGGAACAGTTTGTATGCTACATCTGTGAGACTTATTAATACGGACACCAACCATAACACCTGATACACTGAAGTATCTTTTTTCATGTAATCCTGCTGCTTTGAGCAATTGCTGCCAACATTACTATTATGCAATATGATGGCTATACTGAGTCACAATTAAGGTTAACAAGTGCAATAAGGTAACTAAACAGCTGCTTTTCACTAGTCTCTATTTATTGTCTATCTTAACAGTGAAGGGGTTTGGTGGTGGGTATTTATTTATTATTTATCACTGGATAATGGGTATTGAGTGTGTTTTTGTAATGTGAACTGCCTCCTGCATGTCATAAGTGTTGTTATTTTCTTTCTTAAGTTTTTCTCTGATACAGCTGTATCTATGTTATTTGCCCTGCATTTGAGCTAACATTTGTAATTTTGTTTAGGCTGCACTTGTGTAGTCCTAAAAGACAATAAAGTTTCTTTGAACCTTTGAATCTTTGAAATAACTAGTGTCAAAATCATGGTCTGAAAATGTAATGCAAAAAAAATGCATTATTGTATCCTTTGGTAAGTCATCAACCCCAGGGAACTACCACATTGACGATACTCCCCTAAGAGTTGACTCAGTTTGAAATTTGGGAAATTATATTGAGAGTAGCCTAACTTTAGATCAATGTGTATTTATTGTAAGAAAGCCCTTCTATATTGTAAGGCTTATAAACAAATGGGTTCTGTTTAGATCTAGGGATGTCTTTATCCCCCTTTACTCAGCCCTCATTAGGCCAGTCATTGAGTATAATGCCCCCTTTGGCATGCATCTGTCCAGACTTATGCAACAACTGGAACGCCCACAGAGATAGCTTACTAATAGGACAGAAGGCCTAAACAACATGTTCTACATGGACTGACTCAAAGTCTTATTAGTATACTTGGTATCCTACAGATAGCTAAGAGGTGACCTGTGTCTGACATACAAGGCATCCTCCAACCCGTTATTGATGGATTTACTGCATATCAGCAAGTCAAGTGATATCAGAAATACTTGGTCTAGGGATCTAAACCTTTTCTGCAGCATTATCAGAACAGTTTGGAGGGGCAGGTATATTTTGAAGATGATACCGCTGCTGTAGAACAGACTCCCCAGCCACATAAAACAAAGTTAATTCCTCTCCATTTTCAAGTGCAAATTAGATCTATGGATGGAAAGCAGAAATGTTACCCCAGGATTGCCCCCTGTATTACTAATGGCAGCTCTTAAATGCTTTATCCCATGCATGGGTCCCTTCAAATTATCTATGGATGTAATAGGTCTTCGGAACAACCCACCCACATGCTTAACAAATCATAAAACAGATGCAAACGTATATCACTTTAATTTCTGGTACTGGCCTGCTATAAGGTACTGGCAGCATAAGATTATCTTGCAGGATTGCAGAATATGGAGAGCTGCTCTCACTAATGACTCATTTCTTCTTGTAGGGTTGCAGAGGTTAAACTCTAGAGATGGCATAAGAGATTTGTTTCTTAGCAGTGGAGCATCCTTACCTGGTAGATGTCAGTGAGTGGGGTCTATTCTTGTATTATTCCTTTTTTGAGACTGATGTAGGCAGCACAACCTGAATCTGATGTAATATTAATTATTAATTAATTCATTCATTTATTCACTTTGCCAGCTACTCTCAAAACCTTAAGCCATTGCTTCAGCTTATTAAAAACAGGTAAAAGTAAAAAATAAATTATTTTATTTTATTTATTGGCTCTTGTTTAATGGGAAAGTATGACTGAGCAGTCCCCTCTTTTCAGAAAAGCTCTATTATACAGACATCAGGGACATCATTTGCATTGTTTCTTCAATAACAGTCAGTTTCATTCATGAGCGAGAGTTGTTTTATTTAGACATTTCTTTACATCAGTTACAGTTTTGATTACGTTTTTAAAGAGAGAGAGGTATATGCAGTGTATATCATCAGTATGTATAGACTGTCAGATCATACATAAGAATATTTGTAATTAAAGGCTTTTTCAAAATCTATGACATCAGAAGATATGACAGTGAGTTACAGCAGCTCAAAGAAAGGAAGGAGGGGAGGTGGCACAAGCAATATAAACCAGATGAGATAATGTGGGGAGTATTAAGTTTTGTGCAGCAGAGAGTTATGTCACAAATTGATATAGCTGTACTAGTTCTGGTTTAACCAGGGGGCTGCAGGTGCAGACCCATTTATCTATCAGGTGTTGCTTCAGCTGACACTTAAAGTTGCAGACAGTTCTTAAGTAGAGTGGGATGGTATTCCATCTATTAGCAATGCAGTGTGAATACAGGGAGTATCCTGCATTACATCTAGTTAGGGACAGTAATGATTTGCTAGTGGAGAGTAGAGATTTCTTAGTTGTGAAAGGTTGAATGATGGAATGAAGAGATGGGAATTTTTCAGGGTTGTGCATTTGTCTGAATGTTGTAATTAATTGTGAGTGCGTCAGTGAATTATTTAGCTTGAGACTGTTTAGTTGTTTTTAGAAAGAGGCAGTAATGTGATAATCAGTGTTGTTCGCTAGTTAGAAATCTGGCTACTTTACTGTAGCATTGCTGTAGCTTGGCTGATAGAGAGGTATTTAGATTTTTTAGGATAGGAGAGGCTTATAATAAGGTGGGGAGTAGAAAAGAGTGGCCCAGTTTTGTCTAGCAGCCAGTAAGGTAGCGTTTTACTCTAAAGAGGCAGCCTAGCTTTTGGTGTGTCATCTTTATGCCTTGCTGAATGTGAAGATCAAATTTCAGGTGGTCATCTATAATCACACCTAGTAGTTTGGTGTTCTAATTTGCTCTTATTGAATTATAGAATGTTAAAGGGAGGTTTTGGGAGAAGAGAGAGTTGAGAATGAACAGTCAGTAGTTAAGTTTTTTTTGTTGTTGTTAAATTTAGGTGGAGTTTTGAGTTGTCCAGTCAAGCTTCTATGGAAGAGAAGGATTTCTGGGGAAGAGTTTGGAGCATGAGTAGTATCCCAGCAGCACATATTTGATTGGAGTCATTGGGGTATTATACTATGGTGGCCTCTTTGGAAGCTGTCTTTAGGTCGTTGACAAATATGCTAAAAAACAGTGGCCCTAGGGTAGTGCCTTATGGGACTCCGATTGATATTGGAAGGAAAGAGGAGGATGATATCCAATAGGAAGAGAGTTTAGTTAGGAGAATTTCATGAATGACTGTGTCATATGTCTTGGATAGATCCAGAAATAAAGCTGAGGTTAGAAGACCTGAATTTCTATTGGAATTTATTATATCTGTGAATCTTAGAAGGGCAGTGATTATATGGTGATTGGGACTGAAAGCATGTTGTGAGGGAGAGAAGAGGTTATGAGAAGCAATGCATGTAGTAAGTTGAGAGTGAATACATCTTTCCAAGATTTTGGATAAGAGAGGAAGAATGGTGATTTGTCTATAGTTTGTGAGCTCAGTTAATGATTGGATGAGTATTATACAGGATTTTTTCCATAATGTGGGGACATAATTTTATTGGCTAGAGCTTTTTATTAGAACTGAGACAGGATATGCAAGGCTATCTGCAGCGAGTTTGAGGTATTCAGATAGAAGTTGATCAGGAGGACTGGTTGTGGCCCTAAGGGTGTGTAGATATTATTTAATTGTAGATGTTGGCACTGGAGTATGAAGATCTGTTGTGGCTTCAATAGTTGGAGTAGGATGGCTGGATCTATAGTAGGTTTTCTTTTGTCAGAGGGTGGTTTCTGTATTTATAAAATATGAGTTAAACCACAAAGTAATGCTTTTGGAGTTATTGGTTGGGGTTGGGGTAGGACTAGGTTGATTTTCCTGGACTGAGCAATGTATTAATTGATTTCCAGAAGTGTTTTGGATTGTTTGATGATATATTTTGGGTGCTGCTATAATAAGTTTTTTTTGTCATGTTTTATGTATTATTTGCAGCAGTTCTTTAACCACATATATTGTTACAGGGATGTTTGGGACTTAGTTTGTAGCCATGCCTTCCAGGCTTTATCTCGAAGTTCTACAAGATGCAATGTATTTTTTTAGTTAACCAAGGGACTGGTTTCTTTTTGAGCCTTTTGGGTCTTAGTGATGCTTTCTGTGCCAGGATATTTAGAAATATTGAATTAAGTGTCTACTGCTTCCTCAATGGGAAGAGTTTTATGTGGAGCCCAGCTGATCTGGGATAGATTGAAAATAAAAGCCTCTTTATTAACGTTATTCAGGTTTCTGACTCTGTTGCAGTGATGAACCTTGTGAAGCTCTTTGGGGAGTCTGATTATGTAGTTTAGATGGTTGCCTCTTAGGCTATCAAGTAGGGTACCACTTGTGACAACATTGTTTGGGGTGGATGATAGACTCCAGTTTAAGGTAGCTTCTTTATATGTAGACTTGTTAATTCTAGCTGGAGTCTTGATCAGTTCTGAGAATCTGTATAGCTGAATTGAATTTGTTGGGTTTTCTAGGGCTAACTTTTCAGTCTATGTTAACATCTCTTATGTTGGCTGAGATCCAGGAGAGGAATTCTTCCAGGATGAGAATGCTATTACTAGGTGCTATGTATAGACCTATGGTGGCTACAGATTTGTGAGCATTCATTTTGAGGATGAGCAGTTTAGCATTGTTGAAAGTGGGTATAGTGTCATGGTAAGTAGAGAGAAACAGAGATCTAAAACAATTCAGTAGAAAACATCAACTCCACCTGCCTTTTTTGGTTTTATCTATTGTGAGTCTATTATAACCTGGTGGGAGTATTTCTATAGTTTTTGTAATTGGCTTTAACAAGGTTTATGTGGCTATGAAGAGATCAGGGGAGTAGTCAGCTATACAGGCATGAACATTTTAGGTTACTGTCTAGTATTTTAAGTTCCAGGTGGTTGGAGAGGTGGCCTGTGGGTGTTTTTGGATGTTTGGGGGGCTGGTTTGGTGGGGGCTGGGGTTAGATAAGTGGTCCAGGATTGGGATGCATATCCCTTGCCATCATTATTGTCCAGCTAGCAATTTGGCTATTGAAGAGCTATTTATATTTGGGCTTGAGTTTATACTTGATTTTGGATAATGGTGGAGCACATGCTGCTTGCTTGTTTTTCAAGGTGCTAATATAATTAATGTTGAGCAGGCTGGAAGATATGCTAGAGAAGTGCATTTTGGTATTCTGGTTTAAGTATTGCATGGTAGGTGTAGGTAAGTAACAGTGGGAGAAAAACTTGTGATAGCTGGTGAGAGTGTGAGTATAGTGAGAAATGGTAGTGATAGAAGATAAAGTTGTGGCATATTTTGAGATTTTGAAGTATTTATGGATAGGTGATAGTGTGTGGTGGAGGGAGTATGGGGGATGCAGTTTTCGGTAGTAACAATTACTGGGATGAGTAAAGTAGAGTCAGATAATAAGACTAATAGGTAGGTATAGGCAAGATAGGTAGGTATAGGGAAATATTGATATGAATGAGGATGAATTTATATGGTAGGAATATGTTAACAGTACAGAATAGGTATGATAAGGATGGGTAGAAAGAAAGTAACTACTGATTTAATTAGCTATGGAAAGTAGAGAGAATGAGATTAAAAGGGTATAAGCAGTATAGCGAGATAGATAAGGGAAGGCTGAGAGATATTGTAGAGAAAGATATGAGAGTTAAATATTAATCTGATTGTAATATATGAGAGTAGATTGCAGGGATGAAAAGAAGAAGAAGCTTTTTTCAGGAACACACTAGAGGTACAGTTGGGGAGGGATCTGAGTAGGACAGGATATAGTGCAAAGCAGTGTGGGGAGAGAATGGCAGGTGGAAATGATGCTAAATGTTTGATGGAAGTAGTAAAGATGACAATAGAAACCAAAGTGTTTCACTGAGAGTAGTAAAGTTATTTGGGCAGTTATAATGGAATGGGTGTCATGACTGATGTATTTGTTATGTATAATGATAGAGTAATCTGGGATAGGAATTGGGAAGAGAGCAGTGGAGTGAAGCGAAGCTGAGAGTAGAGGCTGAAAAAAATAAAACTTTTTTATTAAAACAGTAAAATAATAAAATGTTTATTGTAAACACACATCACAATATTATGAAAAGAAAGTTTGTGGCCATAGGAAAAATATTAGAAATACATTATGGTAGATTACAGAAACTGTGGAAGACAATGCAAGGAAGGTTGAAGAAGTATTTATTTATTTATTGACATTTGTTAACTGGGTTGGTCCAGCTGGGCTTGTGGCCCATTTTTAGTGGAGACCCGAGGAGAAAAGCTCCAAAAAAAAAAAAAAAAAACACAGTTTACAGAGAATCAAACATTTGAATCAAAAATATGGTCAAAATCAGTTATACAAGAATATTAGTGAGACAAAGCAGAAATGCAAACACATGATATATACATGTCAATATTTTTACAAACTGAAAAATATATTTACATATTTAGAAGAAGAGTTAAGTCCAACAGTATTGATTGCAGAGTTTAGTAAGTATCCACAATAGTGGAGAACTTAGCTGTATGTGGAGGGACTGAGAAGGCATATAGTAGGGTTGTGGGAAGCTTAAGTAGAGGCTTGACAAGGACATATTTTGGAGTTGAGTAGATGAAGTTTGAGTTTTTCTTTAAAGTGGGATGGGTGAATGATGGAACAAATGTCTCTTGGGAGTTTGTTCCAGGCTTGGGTGATGGAGTGTTTATATAGGAGTTTGCCAGCTACTTTTTTGGGTTGGTAGATTTGGAGTAGTTGCTGATTAGAGGTATGGAGAGTCAATGGAGGAGTGTAGATAGAGATGAAGGAAGAGAGAGCAGGGCAGGATGAAGGTTTGTAAAGAATTAAGTGTAACATTTGAAGTTGTGACAGTAGTAGAAGATGGGGGGAATTCTAGCCAGTGGAGAGTATTTAGGGTAAGGCAGTGATGTGTATTGTATGGAGAGTTTGTGATAAATCTAGCTATCTTGTAGTAAGTTTGTTGGGAGTATGTTTAAAGTAGTAGTTTGGATGTTGGTGAGTACTGGGGCAGCACATAGAAGGGGGGGGGGGAGGAGAAGAGCTTGTGCAAGGGAGAGTCTTGCATTTGTAGTTAGACATTTTTTGTTGTGATACAGTAAACCAAGTTTCTGGTGAGTCTTTTTTATGCTTTGGAGGATGTGCAAATTGAATTTGAGTTCATCATCTATGATGTCCCCAAGAAGTTTAGTGTGAGCTTCAGGGTGGATAA
Source organism: Protopterus annectens (assembly GCF_019279795.1). Taxonomy (NCBI): domain Eukaryota; kingdom Metazoa; phylum Chordata; order Ceratodontiformes; family Protopteridae; genus Protopterus; species Protopterus annectens. Next base: position 699,877,527 of record NC_056748.1, read on the forward strand.
CAGTGTTATTAGAGGAAGTAATAGTAAAGGTGGATTTGAGGTGAGAGAGAGATCGGGGGAAAATAATAAGAGTTTGGTCTTTTTAGGGTTGAGAATGAGTAGATTCCTGGACAACCACTGTTCAGTGGATAGGAAAGCCTGTTGAGTAAGAGTGTGGAGATTGGAGATCTTGTATGCGACTGAGATGAGAGTCGAGTCATCTGCATATTGGATGAGGGAGGAATTGTTTACAGGAAGTATAGGAATCATTGGTAAAGACATTAAATAGGAGGGGACCCAGGATGGAACCTTGTGGTACCCCAGTTGGGACAGGTATGAATGGAGAAGTGGAAGAGAACCATTTAACAGATTGATGGCTGCAGGATAAGTAACTGGAGAAACAGGCAAGGGAGGAAGAAGATAGATTGAGGTCTGCAAGTTTAAATAGCAGTAAGGGATAGGAGACTATCAAAGGCTTTGGAAAGGTCAAGGAAGAGACATGATATGAATTTGTTATTGTCTATGGCCTCAGCAATGGTATGTGTAAAGGATAAGAGGGGAGTAGTTGTACTGTGGTTGGGACGGAAACCATGCTGAGTGGGAGTAATGAGGTTATGCTGGAGGAGGCAGTTGAGTAGTTGTGAGTGGATACATTTTTCAAGAATCTTAGAGAGGGGAGATAGAATAGCTATAGGTTGGTAGTTAGATGGATCTGTAGAGTTTCCACCTTTATGCAGGGGAATAGTGAAAAAAGATTTCCATAGGGTCGGGACGGTGAATTCCTGAATAGATCTATTGATTAGTATCAATACTGGATAGGCAATGGAGTCAGCAGCAAGTTTGAGGAATTGATTAGTATAGATACTGGATAGGCAATGGAGTCAGCAGCAAGTTTGAGGAAGGTAGGAGGTAGATTGTCAGTGGAGGGAGAGCAGGGTTTGAGTTTGTGAAGAAGAGATCTGATGTAGGAAGTAGGAACCAGATGTAAAGAGAATAGTTGTTTGTTAGAAGGATTGGGAGGGGTAGGCAGAGAAGTTGTGTTACAGTTGGAAGGTATGAGTGTTTGAATGGTTTCAATAAAGTGTTTATTGAGAAGAGTAGCAGTTCCAGAGGAGATGTATTTGGGTAGGGGCAGGGAGTTGAGGGGCAGCCTGGAGAGAAAATGTTGTTAATAGTATACCAGAACTTGCGAGGGTTGGATTTGTTATTGAATTGGGCAGAGTTATAAAAGGACTTTTTGTCATTACTGGTTTGTTATTTTGTAAGATTTCTGAGGTGTCTATAATTATGTAGCAGAGGTAATTCCTTTGTTTTGATCCAGGCTTTCCAAGCTCTATCTCTTTTTAGCATAAGGGACTTAGTTTCTTTTCAGAGCCAGGGAGCATAATTAGGTTTTATTCTAACCTTCCTAGAGGGAGCAATGGAGTTTGGGGTATTCAGGAAGATGCTATTGAACCTAGTAGCTGCGTCACTGAGAGGGATTTCTTTAGGGATGGACCAGTCAATGGTGGATAGAATAGAGATGAATTGGACTATTAAAATTAGAGAGTTTTCGGCAATCTCTATAAAGGTAGGATTTGGGGGGGGGGTTGGATGGTGTATCTAAGGACTCAGGAGGGGAGGTGGGTGCTAAGTTGGTCTGGTAGGGTAGTGGGGTTGTGGTAGTGGTGAGGGGAGTTGGTGAGTATCCATTCAATTATGGAGCCAGAAGATGAGTTTTTATGGAGGCGGGTGGGCGAAGATATCAGTTGTTGGAAACCATGCAGGTTGATGCTGAGTTGTGAAGAGTCAGTTTTAAGTTTAGACCAATCTAGGTCAACATCACCTGAGATGAGGGCTTCATAGGGAATATTGTGGGAAAACCAGGATAAGATATTCTCTAAAGTGGATGAATTGCTTCCAGGAGGGATATAGATGGCGGCAAGAACTATTTTTTTTTGTGAGGGTTAAGGTGGCAATTAAGGATGATGAGTTCAGCTGGGTGAAAGTCAGGGATGGGTGTGGGGAAAGGTGAGAGATTGAGGCAATTGGAGTGGAGGATGGCTACACCCCCTCTTTTTTTGGGAATCTATCTGAGCGATAGATATCATAGCCTGGTGGGAGAATTTCATTGTTAGTGATATGTGGCTTAAGCCAGGTTTCAGACAAGGAAAGGATGTGAGGGTTTGTCTGCATTTTCCAGCCATGGACATTTGTGATGTTGTTGTTTAGGCTTTGATAAATATTTGCTATATTTGATATTTGATAAATATTTACCTGAAGAAGGTATTCAATACACTGTCTCACTACAGTTTCAGGTATAGTGAAGAGAATGGAAGTGAATTAACTGTAAAGTGTCCTTCTGGCAGACATTTGGGTGCATGTCCCACTCAAATAAATGAGTGGCTGCAACTTTATAGTTATTTTTTTGCAAAAAAGGAAGAAAGTAAGGTGGGGAGATTAAATTAAAACTTAAATAGTTGTGGGAAAATTGGGGTAATTGAAAAAGGATGGAAAAGGAATTGTTTGTGAAAGTTGTAGAATTTACAAAAGTATATACATGTTGATTAAAATCCAAATGTGAGAATTCTGATAAGATATATATATATATATATATATATATATATATATATATATATATATATATATATATATATAAAAGGTACAGAATGATAATAAGATTGTCTTATGTGAAATGATAGAACAGGTTAGACAGTGAAGGAAAAAGGTTAGTGGGTCCAGTGGATTACATTTTTGGGGGGGATTGAGTCATAAGAAAACATCAGCTAAGTCATATTTGTGATTACAAAAATATGAAACTGTATAAAAGCTTCAAACAAAAGTAAGGTATCTTGGTAGCTTTTTAAAGCTGTCAGCTGATTTCTGATGTTGTTTGTTGTCATGTGAGCACATCTGGAGACCTTATCTTTATAAGGCCATAGACAGGATAGTGGTAACTTAGATTATAATAAAGTTGTATATGTTATCTAACAGAAGCCATAGAAACAAAGAATATAACTTTTTATGTATAGTCTTAAAGAAAGGAAGAGAAGAACATACCAGAAAAAAAGTGCAAGTATCGAAAGCAATTGGTTGCGCCCAAAAGAATACTATCTTTCATAAAAGACTTATGAGAAAACAGGATACATTCTGAAAATTCTAGATATATGATTTGCAGGGAAATGTAAGGAAGCACTTTTTTACTTCACAATTAGTGGATGATTGAAACAGCTTACTTCACTGAACAATGAGGATGAACATAATAAGGAAACTCAGTCATAATTTTGACAGATGGTGGGTTGGAGAGTAGAAAAAGTTGTTGGCTAAGAAGAATCAGTAGCATACTCAATACACAGAGAACTGGGCAGACTGGATGGTTATTATCACCATAATCTAAGACCAGTCCATTTTTTTCTATAAATAACAACAATGGATCTACTGTTGACAATTACAATGCTAAAAACTTTGTGATTTCAAAGAAATGTGCTAATAATTACTAAGGTATGCCACATTTCATAAATATCAGGTTAAAGTAATTATATGATCACATGTAAGAACTGTAAGTGGGCAGCCATGATGGTGCAGTGGTTAGCATTGTCACCTCACAGTGAGAAGTTCTCCAGTTCGATTCTCGGCTGGGGTGCCTTCTGTGCAGAGTCTGCATTTCCTCTCTGCAGTCGGGTGGGTTTCTTCTGGGTGCTCTGGTTTCCTCCCACATTCCAAACACATGCAGTAGGTGGAGTGAACACTCTAAAGTGGCCGTAGGTGCGAGTGTGTGTGCAAGTCAATGATATGGATGAACTACTGCAGATTGGACACTGTAAACTGGCCATAGGTGTGAGTGTGTGTGTGTGTGTGTGAGTGAGTGGTATGGATAAACTACTGGTGGTGAGATAATTGTTACTGTTGAAGTGACACCTGAACCTCATGTGCAAAAGGGGTGATGGATGTAAGAACTGTAACCATAAGTCATTTACAAAAATCATGAGTATAAAGTCCTTTTGCAGCCTGCAACCTGCATTTCAATTGATGATGGTAATGGGGACATAAAAGGCACTGAACATTAATACACTGCACATTTTATATGTTCTGTTATTAGTTTATGTCGATATTTTACAGCCTGTATTTTAAAGTGTTTTAGTAAAACTATAAAATTCTAAATATAGAAAACAAAACTTTGAAAATCTAAATAACAAGCATTCTGCCTGCATTACAACATAAATTAACATTCAAGTTAATGTGCTAATTAAGCCTTTTCAGAGAAAAAAATCTCAAATTTAAATTGAGTCTCTTTCTTATCTAAAAGTCTAAACTAATCATGTCCTTGCTCACTTACTTTAATATATTTTAGCACAAGGAATTTAAATGTGTTCGTTAGCATATACATAATTAGTTCAGTCTTTGTTAATTATCACACTCATTCATTCTTGAACAAAAATGTAATGCAGTTATTATGGCTGTTTTTGCATCACACAATGTTTATTGTTTTTTAAATAGCATGTAATATGAAATAATATAGTAAGTAATTTACCAGAGTTACTACAAAGAAGAGTACATTATAGTACATAGTGAAGCCCAAGCAGCTGCAGCATTACTTTTAACATTGTGTCGGGGATCACATTTATGTAGATCGGTATATGTTAAATAGCCATTTTACAGGGGTTTTGCTAGAGAATGTTTGAAATGTTTAACACATATCACTTCATTTAAACCACTTCTGCTGTTTTCATGTTGCAATGTCAGCAATTCAAAGCTATGTTTCCACTTTCCTTCATTGTTTGTAGCATAAGTTAAAAGGAAAGGACTATTTACCTAGCCAATGGACACTTGTAAGATTGTGTTTTCTGCCACTGTCTACAACTTGTCTCTTGTAACTTTCCTGTTCATTTGTTTGCAGTGTGAAATAGTGAGATTGTGCCCTCTGTTTTATTCCATTCCGCTTACTTATCATACTAAATAGTTATATTATTTACAACATGTCCTTCTATTATTATTACAGTAGATCTATTCTAAAATTACAGTCAAACTCAAATAAACGTACCTTTAGCTGTGTACTGCAGCATTGCCAGAATGAGCAATGAATGAAAATATTTCATTGACCAGTTCACCTACTAAGTTAGCAAATAAATAAGGAAAGCTCATTGGTGGCCACTTAGTTTTAGGAAGACTAAAGATAGACTGCATCATTCACAAGTGGAATGCCCTTTCTAAACTTATCTAGCTTTTCAAAGTCCCACATTGCATCTTGATAAGATATCTGTGATTTATTTTATGCTCAGTGCTTAGAACAGATTGCAATGTATCAGTCTGAGGATTAGAAAGATGAATGCTTACTATACAAGTAGTCTACCATTCTGTTTGCAGCAGACATGAATTTATTCCACATTCACTATATACTTTTTGGAAAGCCTAATTCCTGAGGCAATGCAGGTTTTCTTTATTTACTGTCATCAGAAATTATTAAATGGAGATCTTAACATTAAGTATAGCCAGGGGATAGAGAATGAATGGCATGACATATGCATTTAATAATGAGTAAAAAAATATGAGATAAGTGAAGATAGACTGCTCTGGCTGGCCAAACACTTGGGCCATTCAATAGGGTGTGGCTGAGGCTGCATTTTTTTTTTTTTTTGATGAGGGACTGTGACTTCAGTCAACAATGAACTGCAAGGGTGCTGTAAAATTAAAACTGGTTATAAAAAAAAATCTTCTTCCCGTTCCATTCTATGCCTATGCTGTAAGGAGTAGGGTTTTGCATATATGAGCTCTTCGAAATGACAATAATGTATCCTTTACAAATATGTTTTTTTTTTTTTTTTAAGGAACTGGCTTATTATATGTTAATCTAGGAGCATTTTATTTATTTGTCTATTGACCCCCAGGAAACCTGTTTCACACATTTCACATATTGACATATCACCCAGTTGCAGAACAGAGAAATATATGATCATTCAATCAAAAAGTTAACTGGCAAATGAATAGCAAACACACTACACAAAATAATAAACAATATAATGACTGACATACAAAAATAATATAGGAGATGAGATAACTTTACATTACTAAAGAATGTATAAATTGTTCAGAAAGTCCCCATGCAACTTAAGCCTAAAAAAAGCAAATGTTTGATATTTATCTGGCCCATGCTTGCGTATAATGCCCCATTCAGCATGTACTGTACTAAGCACCTGCAACAATTAGACAGACCTCAGAGGTTCCTAACAAGGAAGATCAAGGGTTCCAGCATGTGCCTTACACAGACTGACTAAAATCCCTGCCATTATATTCCGTATCATACAGACTTCATACAGGAGACTTATGTCTGGCCTACAGAGCAATCCAAGACCAAAACCGAATGAACTTGCGGCGTATCCGGCTACCCATTCCAGGTACCTAAATATGGCTTGTGACTTAAATAGGAAATGCAGGAGGGACAGACTTATCTCCCAGCGACTGCCGTGTCTTTGGAACAGGCTACCAATCGATGTGAAACAGAGCACCTGTATGACACTGTTCCAGAGGAACTAAGACGAGTGGATGGGGCACAGTAAATTCTTACCGGGGATAGTGTCCATGACCCTCTTGGACATGGGCAGTCATCACTAAATGCAATTTTGGGTATTGACTAGCATTTCTATGGTATTACATTGGGATGAAATGACTAGGCTTAAAATGACCTCTGGGTCAATAGGATAGTAATCTCCTATGATCCTATGATTTATATTGAGTAAATATGTACGGTTGTCTGTAGCAGTTCCCTTTGACTGAGGTTAAAATGTGCAGAGAAAAGAGAAAGAGGGGTTGAGATGTGAAGAATTAAAATAATGACAGACTGGTTAATTTAGTGCCTTTTGGAGCTTTCTGAAGGAAAAGAATTAAAGAGAATTTGTTTGCAACCACTTACAGACCTTGATGAAAGTAGGAATGAATTCCACGTTTGGGATCTTAACAATGATGAGCACAATCTGTTAAGCTGAGCCAGTTTTGTAGCCTTCTGTGAAACATTGACATAGTTTTATGACATAATGATGCAGTGTGTTTTATTTCTGTGCTTATTTATTTGTTTATTTATTTAGTATTTGTAATTTGGGTAAATAAACTGATCCATAATGATCCATTGCTACAATGTATATCTGTATAAATATAGATAACTAGATAGATTGCTATATCTATCTATCTATCTATCTATCTATCTATCTATCTATCTATCTATCTATCTATCTATCTATCTATCTATCTATCCATCTCTCTCTCTCTCTCTATACATATATATATATATATATATATATATATATGTATGTATATGGATCCCTATCAGATGATCGAGATTTCAGAAACTTGAAATTCATATGGTCGAGACCATATGATTGAGTTTCTAGAAACTGAAAGGTTTTGAATGAAGATTGAGGTATAGTATGGAATTGGAAATTTACCCTTTGTTGTCATTGTAGTGCAATCTCAGAGTTGTATATTTAATTTGCAGAGGGTGTGGGCAGTGCAGGGGGACAAGGATTTTTGTGTTTTTTTGGGCCATTCTAGTTTTTGGAGACTCGATCATATGATCTTGACCATATGAATTTCAAGTTTCTGAAAACTCGATCATCTGATAGGGATATATATATATATATATATATATATATATATATATATATATATATATATATATATATATATGTGTGTGTGTGTGTGTGTGTGCATGTGTGTGTGTATATAGACATTGCAGATATACATACACACACACACACACACACACACACACACACACACACACACACACGCGCACACACACACACGCGCACATATATATGTAAACATACAAGGAGAAAGAGAAAGAGGTGTGTGTGTATGTGTGTGTATATATATATATATATATATATATATATATATATATATATATATATATAGTTTAATGAAAGTGCACTTAACTGAAAGTACACTTTCATGCAAATCAGTTAACCGAAGCACGGTACAGTGAGGATAAGGAAATATATCCTTTTCCCCACGGTAGTGCAGTTTTAGCACCACCAGCTCTCAGTGTTTGTCATTGAAGTAAATAAAAATGCAGAGTCCATGTGTCACATAAAAATGGAAACTTTGTAAATTCCAAACATAAAAGGATGCTAACTACATAAAAATGGTCAAGAGCTTTTGTCCATTCAACTTTGGACTTCTTAAGAACCATTTGACTTACATATAAAACCTCTTTTTATTTAAAAATTATGCAGCTAATTGATCATAGGATTGTAGGAGGTTACTAGGCTAATAGCCCTGGGGCCCTTATAAGCCTAGCCAAGAGTTTATCCCCAAAAAGAAACCTCAGTTAGCACCTGTTGCCCCTGTCAATGAGGGACAAAGGTGGAACGCCTGGGACAAATGTATGGTTTCCCATCCACTCATCAAGATTGCGTTTGAAGAAGACCAGTGAGGTACTATGTTTGACATGTATGGAAAGTCTATTCCAGAGACAGGGCAGCCTCTGGGAGACAAACCTGTCTCTCCAGCAGGTTTTGTTGATGTCACATATTAGATTTAGGCCTACTGAGCAGGTAATGGACTAGGAGTTAGACTTATGGATATGGAGCATCTCTAGTAGGGCATGGTCCGATATTGCCTTGCAGGCAAGACACAGATCACCTCTGAGCAATCTGTATGATACCGAGTAGAGTGATAGTGATTTAAGCCTTTCTGCATAGGATAGGTGTTGGAGGCCATAGATTATCTTTGTGAGGTATTTCTGTGACATTTCCAGTTGGTGCAGGTGTTTGTAGAGGTACATACCAAATGGGGCATTATACTCAATCATAGGTCTAATAAGGGAGGAGTACAGAGAGGTAATAACCTCTTTTTTTCTGGATGCAATCCCTTTACTTATAAGATGAACCAAGTAAAAAGTTTTTCTGACCACAGCTGCCACATGATGGTCAAATGTGAGATTGTTGTCAACCCAAGTACACAGGTTGTGTGCTTAGGGGGTTGCCGTTGATGTGGTAATCAGTAGGGGCTGTGTTTTTGCCGGATGGTATGATAATACATTTTTTTGCTTTTAACTTAAGGCCATGACTTTGACACCAGTTATTTGTAGCTGTGAGACTCTCTTGCAGTATGCTAGCATCATTTGGAGAGTCAATGACAACACCTAACTTACAGTCATCTGCAAACTTGGTCAGCCACAGGCCCTTTGTCTTTGCCTGGACCTCTGAGAAGTAGATGGCAAACAGTTGGGGTCCCAGGACAGATATCTGGGGAACACCACTAGTGACAGGTCTGATGTCAGAGGTGGCAGCACCTATTTTGACCTTGTGGGTTCTAACTGTGAGCCAGATGGCCACCTATCTGACTAGATATGGATTAACACCAAATTGTGTTAGCTTTTTGATGATGCCCGAGTGGGGAATTGTGTCAAAGGCCTTGGCCAGGTCAAGGTAAGCTGTATGTACTGTCTTTCCTTCATCCAGAACCTTGGTGACACTCTCAAAGAAGTCAACCAGGTTTAATAGGCAAGATCTGCCCCTGACAATTAGGTGGGGTCTAGTGCTTGGAGATTGCCTATGTCCTTGTTTATGAGATCCATAATAATGCACTCCATGACTTTACAGATCAGACTTGTCAAGCTGATGGGGTGATAGTTTCCCGGGTCAGTAGTGGCACTACCTTTGTACAAAGGGATGACAATGGCAGTTCTCCACTCTGCTGGAATGAAGCCTGTAGTCAGGCTGTGGTTGAATAGGGTGCTCAATGGTGAAGCTAGTTCTTGTTGGAGATGGTGCAGAATACAGCTTGGGATACTATCAGACCACATGGAAGCTGTGTTCTTTGCCTTGGATAGGGCCTTTAACACTTGATCTACAGAGACATGAGGTATGGGACAAGTATCAGGGCTGTTGACTGGGCCTTTGGGGGTGATAAGAGTGTGAGGTTTGCGCTATACCTGTCAGTCATCAGGTTGGCTAAGTCAGCAGGATCAGTGTAAGTGGTATCATTAAGTATTAGTTTGGAACAAACTTGGGCTTTTCCATGGAGGATCCTAATGTAACTGAAGAAGGACTTGTGGTTTCCCTTTGTTTTGGAGGCTAGTTTCAACTCATAATTGGCTATGGAGGTTTTCACTACTGATCTAATTTGTTTGTTGAGGCAGAGGAGGAGTTTTTCTGATTTGGAATTTGTTCCTTTTTACCGTTGGACAACAGTTTCTTCCTTTTGTTGTAAAGCCTGTTGATAGAGGATGTCCACCAGACAGGTTTGTGTTTCCTTGAGGAGCAGGTTTTAGTTCTATTGGATATGGCTAAGTCCATGTAGTTGTACAGGTGCTTCTATACTGCACTGGCATACTGTTCAGCATAGTTGTCTGCATCATCTGAGGGGGGTGGTGGTGTGAAGCTGCTGATACTCTCCCTTAGGAGGTTGTAGTTCACTTTTGAGAAGTATTTTAGCATAGTTACAGCTTGGGGTGGGGAGGATAGAGAATTTGAATGAGACAGACCGAAGATCTGATCTCAACAGGGAAGAACATACTAAGGGAGTGGTGCAGAGGTCACCCATGTCAGTGACAACCAAGTTCAGTATGTTATCTCCCCTTGTGGGGGATAAGACCATCTCATCTAGTGCATTAAAACTGGTGAAGTCAAGGAATCATTGGGTGAGTGCGTTAGTGCGGGAATAGTTCACCCAGTCTATGGTGGGGTAGTTGAAGTCACCAAGGATCAAGGTGTTAGGGGGTACCTTGATGGAGTCAAGTAGTTCCAGGTAGGAGGTGTGGGTGTCCTGAGACATGGAGGGGGGGGGTCTATAGTTGGCTATGACTTGGATGGGTGTCTTACCAACTGTCAGTTGCACCTGGAGTAATTCCAGTGCGTCATGTTGGTGAACCAGTCTGGAGGTGTGCCTGTCTTTAATGAAGAAAAAGACTCCACCACCCTTAGTCTTTCTGACCTCATTTTGGGGTCAGAAAGTGTGGAATGAAGTAAGGCAGGGGTGTTCTCTGCAGCCCTGAACCAAGTTTCCATGACTGCACAGACATCGGCATCTTCCAGTGTAAGCAGAGCCTCCAGTGAGTGCATTTTCAGATTAAGGCTCCTAGCATTGAGCAGCATGACCTTCAATTTGCTTTTTGACAGATCTTTTATGTTGGAAGATTTGTCTTTGGGGCATGACCTAAAAAAGGCACAATGGGGGAGGCAAGAGCTTTGGCCAAGATACGGAACCCTAGGGGTGACAGGTGGAGGCCATCTCTGGCAAAGCATCGTGGCCTGTCAACCATGTCATCCCAGGCAGAGAGATACTGGATCCCCTTAGAAAGACACCAGAAACTAAGCCAATTGTTGAAATAAAACTGTTTTTGTTGATATTGTGGTATAATTCTTGGTGAAGGTAGGATGCTGCTTAGGGCTAGGGTCATACCTTCCTGGAACACATTCTCTGAGAGCTCAATCATGTTTCTCTTCACATAGTCCAGGGAGGTACGTCTCAAGTCATTCACACCAACATGGACAATGTCAGAGATATACTTGTACCTATTGTGGAGAGACTTGACTGTGTGTGTGATGTGACGGATTCTAGCACCTGACTAACAGCTGGCCATGACCTTCTCTTTGTTGAGCATGGTGAGGGGGACATTGGTGTGTCTCACTATCGAGTCACCAATGACTAGTATGTTTAGTTTATTGCTATGCCTTATGGGCTGCATTGGTTTATTGTTTTGCCTGATGGGCTGTGTTTGTGAGACACTGGTGCATTGACTATTGTGTGTGATGTGATTGGTGTTGTGTGTGGAATGTTTGTGAGTGTGTTTTGGTGGTCTCTGTTGTTTAGATAAGTTTTTGTTGAGGACCCCTGCATAGGTGGGTGTGTGGCTCTATGATATGGGTGGTGCTTGTACTGGCAATCTCCTCTTTGTCAGGAGTACTGACTGTGGTGTGAGAGAGCATGGATTCCAGCTTACTGATATAGATGCATCTCTTGCAAGTAGAAGAATTTGGCGCTAGGAGAAGGGCACTGTCCGTGAACATAAGGCAGTTGCTACACTGTCTCAGTATGCCCATGTCGACGAGGCTGGCAGGAGAAACTAATGGGACTTGTCCAGACATAGTGCTGTGAGTACTTGGCGGACTTATAGAAAACAGGGTTTGATAAGGGATTGTCTGCAAAAAACCCTAAATGTAAAATAAATGGCCTGAAGCACAAGTGCTACCACTAAAACTAAGATGCTTAGAATGTTAATCAGGCTACTAACAAGTAGTAATAAGTGCAGAATAAGAGCATTTGTACACCTAAGAGCACACAGAACAGCAAACTAAGGTAATAAGGCAGAAAACAGTTAAGTAAGAGCAGCTGAATTAAGTATAAATTGTTTTTGATGGTTCAATTAGTACAACATTTAAAATTTTAAAGAGACAGTGTTATATTTAAGCATGTGAAACATGATTTACCAGAAAAAAACAATACAAAAACCTCAACCAACCTAAAAATATTGTAAAATAATGTGTGACAAAATAAAATGAATAAAAACAATAATGAAGTGAATTAGGCTTTTTTCACCAGCCCTTATATATTGGTGAATTACTCAAATTTAAAAATAAATAGCAAAAATCATACTGTGTGTGTATAATGCAAGTTTTAAATCATTCGATTAGATCTCTTCTCAGACTCTATTTTAAAAGTAGGGGTCCAGATAAGCCTCAATATGAGTTTCTTAGTTATATTTCTTTAGTTATGGTTCAGCTGATAATAGTTTAAGTATTGGTGCCAACGAGGTTTGGTCATTTAAACCAGGAATTGCTGTGGCATTCATTCTGAATTGCCAAATGGGCTCCTTTTTCTCTATCTGTGTTTTCCAACTGCCCCCTCTCTGACACTCATAGGTATTATTTCTAAAATACAAAACTTAAACTTTGTGAATGTTGACAAATCTCACTGTGTCTACATAAGACATTGTTTTTGTTGCTTTTGGCAATTGCGTGTAAATGTTCATAAACACATTTGCGAAAATGTTTTGTCTCATTGTTTAAGAAGGAAAGAGTATACATTTATCATCCATATATCACTCTGAACTTTCTTTTCTCTAGTGGTGATTAGAGTGGATGTTAAGGGTTACGTTGGGTTCACTGGATTGGTAAAGACAGGGCAGTAGAGTGAGGTGCGAAAATAACTTTTTATGGTATTGTTACTAGCTTAAATGAGACAGAGGAGTGATTACTTATATGGGGAAGGTTAATTAACTATGAGGAAATGTTATGGGGAGATGTAGGTGATAAGGAAGTTGAATTAAGAATGTTTATGACAGTTTGACCAGGAAGGGTCATTAATCATATGAATTCATATGAACTAACACAAGGTATGCAAGAGCTCCTGAGATGTTACTGCCGCTATTCAGGCCTAAAATGGAAACACTGGGACATACAGAATTACTTTGTTTTATTTGTCAGTCATAGGTTTTATTAGGATATGAAAATGATTTACAAAAGCAACTATTCGGGTTGGTGAGGGCAGCTGGGCAACAGCAACAGTGACTATAGCTGAAATGTTTGGGACATGAATCAGTTAAAATCCATCAGAGGCCCTGAACTTTGACTATACTGGGCATTTAAAATTGATATGCAATTTTTAGAGTATCAGAGCATTGACTCCTACCATTTTACCTGGTCTGAGATAAGATAAGTACTGGTATCCTTAGAAAAGTGCTTATATATGGGTGTGTTGTTTCTGACTCAGGAGAAAACAAGTTAAGTCAGGAATCTAGTTATTCTGGCTTTCAGTATTGAAGAGGCAGCTTTTAATCTGGTGATTATAATAAAGGTGTAGAAGTTTGGAAGGACTCAGAAGAAGTGTGGAGGGAGAGCTTGGACTAGGCTATATATCAATGTATAACAACAGTAAAACAGATTATATATATAAGTGTGTGTATTTGCTGGATAGATCTATGCATGCATGCAAACACAGACAATTAGAAAATTAATGAAAGTTTGCATTTGGAATTTAATTCTTTTTAAAGTAATATAAACTGTGGTTTTATGTAAATGGAAATTTTGGAATTCTAAATACATGTATTTATTTTATTTTATATTCTTTAAGTGGGTATGTTGGCAGGACCACTTTCAGCCACAATCGTTGCAATGTGATGCCAACATTCCAGAGGATTGATATTAGCAAAGCATGATTGCTCTGAAAAAATATAATTGACAATACATCTCCAATTTATAACAGAAATGCTGAAGTATTAACAATTGTTTTAAGAAGAGCTTTATTTATTTATTTACTCTTTGTTGACCAGGTTAGTACCACTAAGCTAATGGACCCTTATCAGGGGAGACCTGGAGAGATATTCATACTGACTAGGGAGAAATTTCAGCTGGATGCTGGGAGCTTCCTCTACTCCTTTCAATAAGAACCGTGAGATCTTTTACATCCACTTGAGCCACGATCAGCTCAGGCAGATTTAGCCTCGGTCTAAAGCCACAGTTGCATATTCAATCCATTCACAACCTGATAAGACAGTATATCATGTTTACTGACAGCCTTAGAAACTAACAGAAATAAATTATATATATATCAGAATAAGGCCTAGGAGCGTATCTGGGGAGGGGGTAGATGTTTAAGAGATGAAATCTGAGAGTTACTAATAGGACTAAGGAGCATTATTAGGCATGATAAAAAATCAATGTTAGCTAGCATGTCAAGTAAGTAGTGAAATGTTCTAAAATATGGAGTTACTAGTAAATGTGTATTTAGGAGTAAAAAAAAGTTACAGGAAAAATGTATAGAGGAATGGATGAAACAGAGTTGCTGAGGTTTTTATGGATGGAGCACTAGACATTTGGGCACCCACAAAAAATGCAGTATATTTCAAGGTATCTATGCTATTTAGAATGTTTTAGTCCAGTTCATCTTCTTGAACTGAGACGTTAGCTCAGTGGGGACTAGAGCAGAGGTTCATTAATATGCAGCAAAGTTAACCATAACAAAGACTTCAGCAATGTGCATGATTTAGATAAAAGTCATTAAATAACTTTGTAGAGAAGCTCAAGTCCACTAGAAAGTACACAACCACTGCCTATGATATTGCAATATATATATATATATATATATATATATATATATATATATATATATATATATATATATATATATATATATATATATACACACACACACACACACACACACACACACACACACACACACACACACACACACACACACACACATATACATGTCCTCCAATCATGACTGCATGTCAGAACACCCACAGAGATGGATGGTGGCTTTTATGTAAGGGTTAACAGACTTGCGGCATGATTTTGGAAGGATATGGGAGCCATGAGTCCTTTGCGGTTTAGGTCATTTAGATGGTGTAAGACCAAACATAGTTCATGGATCACAGCAAATTTACTGAATAGAGTAAAAGAGAAAAAGATGCAGGAGGAAAAGAAGAATCTTTTCTACAGCTGCAGAACTAGTTTACAGTTTCTGCTACTTCATCCAGGACCCTGTTCCTGAGGGGGTACAGTCCATCAGTTTTTGAAGTGGAGGGGCAAAGACCTCCAATATGTGTTGCATAACTCAGTTGGTAACTTATGAGAACCTCTCTCTACCAACCGGATCCTGTCAAGTTCTCTTTATTGAGACAGAGCTGGAGAGAATGTATCCATATCATGCCCAAAAACTTAATAACTCAAGCACGGACTGAAACCTTCATTGAGGCTATGCCAAGAGGTATATGGGACAAAAATACCATTTCCTTTGTTGAACAGTAGAAGCATTGTTGCATATTCTAGGATTAGCCATTTGGCATGCCCCTCACCCCTCTGCTTTAAACTGAAAGGCAAAAAAATAACTTGGCTGTATTCTATGCAGGTGCAGTTCTTCTGCAAACATTGATAGTTAATTTGTAAGCATAGCATTCATAGCTCATATTTAATATTAGGTGACATACATGTAAGTATGGTCTTCTGGAACCACTACAGTTTAGGTTTCTAACTTCTTGACATAGAAAGGTATATCCTTATTACTGCTGGTGAAAAAATCTTAATCTTAATACTGTGTAACCGTTTAAACAAAATGGTCGGTCCATTCCTGCATATGGTTGGAAAGCTGTGACCAGAGAGGAGGACTGTATTTTGCTTCATATTGATGTTCTTCTTGCAGTTTGCTGTTTTCAGATGGACAGCTATAAGAAATGGAGATGGGGTCAGTTCTGGAGTAGAGGCATAGTGGGATCACAGACCTGTTAAATAAGAAGATGACTGGTTTGTCTGTAGGTTTGGAAGGAGCCCAAAAATACAGTCAAGAAATGGGGTAGTGTAATCACTATACATCTGACAGATGGAGGCCACCATATTGTGATTCAAAACGTTTAGGCTATCCTGTATATGCTTTGTTTAAAACCTGTCCTGTAAAGTCATGGGTGCAAGGTCAGACTGAAACCACTTTTCTACATAAGTTAAGAAACAGATAGAAACTCTGTTAAAATTAAATAGTGGGCCATGTCAAAAATTATGGATTGCTCTGGCTGGGCACCTTCCAATTTATAAAGCATATATTAGAGTTTAGCATTCTAAAGTAAACAAGGGTCTATGTGCCGGAACATTCCAAGCTATGCCCCTGCAAATCCTTATCATTGCACACATTTGGATTTGTATCAGAGAGGCATAATAATAAATGCATTTTCAATGCTCAGTAAAAGCATCAGCTGCGTGTCTTGAATGAGAAAAATGTTAGTCTTGGGATTATGGAGAGCAACAAAACCCTTAGTATCCTTATAGCAGCAGCTAGGCCTCGAATTTAAGTTGGAAATGATTAGCTTCTGTGGCACATAACTCCAGTGAAAAGTGATTGGAGAGTCAAAAAGTCAAAAGTCAAAAATAACTTTATTGTCATTCAACCACGCACAAGTGCATAGCTGAACAAAATTATGTTCCTCCAAGCTCAACATAAACACAAACATTAACACAGCAACACAGAACAAATACACATAATAACAACAGTAATGAGCCACTGAAGGCACAGAAGCTTCAACCACCACATCTCCCACTCCAGCACCATCTACAACCAAGTCCCCGACCAACCACAGGCACAGAAGCTTCAATCACCACATCTCCCACTCCAGCACCATCTACAACCAAGTCCCCGACCAACCACAGGCACAGAAGCTTCAACCACCACATCTCCATGCCCCAAGATTCTCACTACACCTTTCTAAACATGCTGGAAATATTAAGATACAACCAAATGCCCTAATACTGGGCGATTTCAACAACCCTGCCAGTAACTGGAAAAACTACTCCTGTACCAATACCTTTGCTCAACGGTTCTTGGAATTCATAAATTCCAATGCCCTAGAGCAACTAATTCATAGTCCCACCAGGGGTACCAATATTCTAGACCTGGTCATTACCAACATGGGAGATCGATGCTCCACACCAGTGGTCACCCCCTTTTGGTCAGATCAGACCATAAGCTAATTGTCCTTGACATCCACATCCCACCCCCCCTTTTAAGGAAACCTCTGTAAAAAACTTCTCCAAAGCCAACTTCATGCTTTTCAAGTCAGAAGTAACAAACTTCATGGCGCACATGCAGATGGGAACTGGAAGTTCAACTGCTGAATCCTACACTAAGGTGCTGTATGAGCACATTCACTCATGCATGGATTGAGCCATCCCAAATAGAACCAAGATGGCGTCCTCTAAAAAAAGGAAGCCTGCCATAAACACGCTGTACAACAGAAGGAAGAAACTGTTGCAGAAAAGAGGAAGAACCCAGGATTCAAAAAACTCCCTCACCAGTCTCAGTAGAAAGCTGAAATCACTCATAAAATCTTCCAAAGCTAGTTACGAAAACAAAATTGCCAAAGATTCCAAAGACAACCACAAGGCATTCTATAGCTATGTCAAGAATCTAAATGGCAATACTCATATCTGCTCTGAGCTACAACAGAATGGCACTAGATATACTGATCCCAAGGATATTGCCAGTATCCTGGCAGATAGATTCAGTGCCAACTTCACCCACCTCTCACCCCCTAAAGGGCCCATCTCAATACCGAAAGAATGCCAAATTCCGGTAATTACGGCCACTCAGGTAAAAAAAGCACTCTCCAAAGCCAAGAATACAGCATCCATGGGACCAGATGACATCTCGGGCTGTGTACTGCATGAACTACAAAATGAGCTGGCACCTCACCTATGTGTCATATTTAATCATAGCCTCACCTCAGGCTTCGTGCTCACAGAGTGGTGCACAGCTGCAGTCATCCCACTCCACAAGAAGGGATCCACTTTGGATCCCGGAGCTACCATCCCATCAGTCTGATGAGCCTGATCTGCAAGGCCATGTAATGTATTATCATGGAACTTATAAACAAAGACAGTGGCAACCTTCAAACACTGGACCCCATCCAGTTTGGGTTCGTGAAGGGCCGATCTTGCCTCTTGTTCCTGATCGACTTCTTCGAATCAGTCTCCAGAGCCATGGACGAGGGTAAGGTGGTTCACACAGCCTACTTGGACCTCGCCAAGGCTTTTGACACTATCCCCCACTCTTCAATAATAGATAAACTTACTAAGCTGGGCATTAATCCGTACATCACTCAATGGGTTGCAAACTGGCTTACTGACAGAACACACTGTAAAAGTAGCCGACTCCAAATCCATCTCCATACAAGTGACAAGTGGTGTACCGCAGGGTTCTGTCCTGGGACCACTCTTGTTTGGCATCTACTTCTCTGAAGTACAGGCCAACACTAAGGGGCTCTGGCTTGCAAATTTCGCAGATGACTGCAAGCTGGGATCCATTATTGAATCCCCAAATTATGTGGATATACTACAAAAAGGCCTTACCGAAACAGATGCCTGGTGCCAGAGCCATGGGCTCAAGCTAAATGCCAAAAAATGTACAGTTGTCCCCTTTGGGAAAAAAACACATACCTGTGAACTACCATATAGGTGGCAGTACACTAAATACCGAAAGTGTGATAAGAGACCTAGGGACACAGGTGGACAGTGGTCTCACCTTTGATAATCACATAGCCACAACAGTTAGAAAATCCTTCTACGTGGCACACCTCATCACTAAGGGCTTTTCATCCAGAAGAAAGGAGTTCATTGTCCCTCTGTACTCATCCCTCATTAGACCCATTATAGAATACAATGCCTCATTTGGTATGTACCTCACAATACATCTGCAACAACTAGAAAGGCCGCAGAACTACCTCACAAAAAGAATCACAGGCCTAAAGCAGATGCCTTAGGCTGACCATCTAAAGAAACTCCAGCTATACTCTGTCACATATCGCCTACTCAGAGGTGATCTCTGCCTAACATACAAGGCTATGTCAAACCCAGAGTTGCTGGACATGCTACACTTAAAGAAATCCCAATCCCTCCAAGCCACATGCTCCAGGGATCTTAATCTTGTCATCATAATGAATAGAACATGCTGGAAGGATAGGTTCCTGACCCAGAGACTCCCCATACTGTGGAATAAGCTGCCCATACAAGTCAGGCAGAGCACCTCAATGGCCCTCTTCAAGAGAAGCCTTGACAATTGGATGGGAGATAGGAAATTTTCCCCGGGATCATATCAGTAGCCCTGCTAGACAGGGGTCCAGGAAACTAAATATTTGTGGGAAGCAATAGCCAGGGAATCGTTATGGCTAGGCTTGTATAGGCCCTAGGGCTGATAGCCTAGTACCTACCTATGAACCTATGAACCTCCCATTCCAGCACCAGCTACAACCAAATCTCAGACCAACCACAGGTATAGAAGCTTCAACTGCCGCATCTCCACTCCAGCTCCAGAAACATCCAAGTCCCAGTCCAACAGAAGGCACAGAAGCTACAAACCACCATGTCTCCACTCCAGCACCATCAAATCCAAGTCCCACTCCAGACTCTCTGACCCTGTAGACCTGAGAACTACCACCACCTACAGAACTGAATGGCCACAGCAAATCCAATGATCCTTCTGACTCAGTCTTCCCCACCCACTTCCTTACCATCAACAGCTCCATCTCCGACATCATCATCAGCTCCCAAATCCATTCCAGATCTCTCAGACCCAATGAAAACAATTTATTTCCAAAAGTTGCACTGTCAAATAGGTTTTGGTCTCCGCTTCCACATCTGGCCCAACTTGCCACCGAAGTCCCTATTTCCAAGTTTCAAGTTCCAAAATAAGCAAAAACTTACATTGGTGATGCCACAGATATCACAACTGCAGACAACTGGACACTGGACATACTCGACCAAGCAAGCAGACCTACAGATCAACAATATGTATAAGCACAAAACAAAAACATAAAGTGCACAACTGGAGCTGGAGAGGCCACTGCTACACAAGGCATCACCATGTTGACTCAATCTCAATTGGACAGCACCATAAGTCAATGGTGCACAGTCTTAAAAATGGTTAAGGCACTTGAAAAGGAAAGGAAATTGTTAATTAATTGGCAAAATTACCATATACTGTGAGATATTCTGAAATAATGTTTAGAATTTAGTGAAAAGATGGATACAAAAGAAGACAAGTGTATCATGGAAAGGCAATAGCTGAAAAAACAGAAAGAGCAAGAACAGTGTCAACCATTTCCTCTGTTACTGAAAGCTTTGCATGTAATGTGCTCTAGGTACCATACACAATGCTCACAAGCTGTTTACAAAACTTCATTTTTCAATATTTTTGTTTTACTAAAGAGTGCTGACAGAAATGAACCAAACTGGAGCCACCAGTAGACAGGGGGATGTTATAATGTCTCCTGGGTAAGGCAGAACAGAAAAGGCAATACAAATATAAATACTTACTAAAACATTAGTTCACGTAATGAGATTTGTAGTGGCACAATATACAACCATTTCTAAATCTCAAAAAGTACACACACACACACACACACACACACATATATATATATATATATATATATATATATATATATATATATATATATATATATATATATATATATATATATATATATATATATATTCTGCATAGTCTCAAATACTAGCTATAATCACATATGAAAGATTAATATCAGCAAAGTCAATTTTGTCCAAAGGATAGGGAGCATTAAGTTAAAACAATGGAAAAAAAGACAATCTTTCACAAACCTGCAGCAATAACACACTTGTAGGGCTTTTAGGCATATTGTTTCTTTCCCTTTCCAGGGGAGAATGTTAAAATGTTATCTACCATGTGCAATCAGACATTTATTTATTAGCATTTGTTTACTGGAAAAGTCCAGCTAGATAATTTTATCCATTTTTAGTGGAGGCCTGAGAAGAAAGGTTCCACAAATAAAAGAACATAAAATACATATACACAGTTGAAATTTTAGTAAATGATTAGCTTCTGAGGCACATGACTTTAGTGAAAAATGATTGGAGACAAAGATTATAGATGCGCAGAAATGAGACTACATTCCAGAATATTATTGCTAAGAAGTAAAATAAATCTCACTGTTTTCCTAATATACAGCTATGCATATTTTGGGAAACAATGCACATGGTTAAACTTTTGTAATGTGTGTACTGCAGGATAATAATGAATATGAATGAATTAGTACATTTTCACCTATAGAAAATTACTCAAATTTCAACTATGTATATGTATTTTATGTTTTTTTATTTGTGGAACTTTTCTTCCCAGGCCTCCACTAAAAATGGATACAATTATCCAGCTGGACTTTTCCAGCAAACAAATGCTAGTAAATGCATAGATAAATAAATAAATTGTAATGAGACTTCTGTATAAACAGCTATTTAATCTAGGAAACACAAAATTGCATAGAAGACACACACATATTGCTAGTAAGATGTATACGATTCCAAGAGGCATTATTCTGAGCAATAAAAATACAACAAGAAAGTCCCAAAAATATGAAAATACGACAAAAATGCCTTTTTGTCATATTTTCATTATTATCAGCAATGTCTGTTTTACACCACTTCACCTACATAAAACAGGAATACAGGCTTTGGAAAATGTGTTAGACACTATATTCACAGCTCTAGACTGCGAAGCTAAAAGTCATATGGGTTGAAGTGGAATGTTTATGTATTCAAGAAATGCAAGAAAACAGTTCTGGTTTGAACTGGCAACACACCACTTCATAATGTTTTTCTCTCTTTGGATAACTCATTCAAGTAAGTGGATCATTTGACTGAAGATGCCTTGATGAAAATGTGTCATGCTGGAATTCCCATTTTGAGAAAAAGCTCAAAGTTCTTGATTTACAAACTGTGGACAATTATTTGTGATGAGCTGGTAAGGAATATCAAGTTGAGAAAAGAAAATACTTCAGTGTGTTATGACAGGTTGTGAAGTAGCAGCTTTGAGCATGATAGCCACAGGGTACTCAGATTAGTATTGAATAGTTAAGATGCTTGCTGTCCTGAAAAGTGAATAAATATAAAGCAACTGATGTCTCATTACATATGTAGATTTGCCTTTGTGGTTCATCTCTGTGGGTGTTCCTGAGCAAAGCATAATGTCATGTGTCCCTTCTTTATACTGTACAATTCCCACATATGTTTTATGCCTTTTTTCTAGCTGTTTAGCAGATCAGGCACAGTCACTTTATTAGAGTTGAAAATCAGTCCCTGTTATTTATGAAGTTTGTCACGTTATGTGTAATAGACTTAAAATGGTAATAAATACGTCTTTCATCCCATTTGGTCATCATGTCAGTACCATATTTATCCATAGCTGTAACTCAGCCATTTTCTGTATGATTACTGTATTCATTCAGTTAGCTTGTCAGTGTCACATGCCATAGGTTAGTATAGGATTATAGAGATGACTTCCAAATCCCAGGGGAGAAAATTACCTTTGTGTTCTCTAAAATATGCTCTGAATAATTTATCTGCAGTATTCATTTCCTTATCAGGTTTATACAGAACAGTTAAATTTAAACTTAACCTCTGTAGATGCAGTAGCATTCTCTACAATCATAAAAAGCTTATGAAGTGGTTTGCAAAAAAAAAAAAAAATGCATAGGGATAGTTTATGATCAAAATCTGCAGAAACTTGCCTGCCTTAAGTAGATTCAGAGAATGTTTCACAGCCATGTAAAAACTGCAATTATTTCTTAGTTTCTCAGTTGTTATGTCTGTGCATCAGTCATGGCTTTTGTCCCAGATACTACTGCTTGCCATATCTCTCAGCCACTTAGTAAAAGAAATCTGGACAAAGCCTAAAACGATGGGAGGATGAGGGCCCAAAAATAGGCACGGGTATTTAATATTGCTCTTATAAACTTAGAAATTTGCTAGATTAACATGATTTGTGTTGTTGTAAATTTCCTGAAGGATATAAACTCTAAAACTGAAATGCATGTCATTATTTAGTAACTTCAATCCTCAATGATTTGCTAAGTTTTATGAGAAACACACATAAAATATGAGGCAAAAATATGCACATTTTGTGAAAATCTGGACGGTTGAGAGGTATATTGCTTGATTCTCTTTAACTTACTACCCAGTTCAAGACTGGCCATATCAGATTTCAACACCACACATTTTGTTACATCACTGTACAGTAATGTTGGAACCTCAGTCACAAGCTTTTTAAGGAGCAGAACGCCTCTCTCACAGCTGATCCATATACTGCACAACATTATTTTCTAGGAGCTATTAGAGGGTCATAGTTACTTCAGCCAGATTGGTTGGCCATGGTGGTGCAACGATTAGCGTTGCCACCTCACAGCAACAGGTTCTCTGGTTTGATCCTTGGCTGTGGTTCCTTCTGTGCAGAGTCTACATGTCCTCCCTGTGGTCGCGAGGGTTTCCTCCGAGTGCTCTGGTTTCCTCCCACATCCCAAAGACATGCTGTAGGTGGATTGGACACTCTAATTGGGCCCTAGGTGTGAGTGTGTGCATGTGTGTGCCTTCTGTGGAAGGTTGGGCGCTGGGCTGGCAACTCGACACTGTAAAACTCTACTGCCAATCATGAGCGGAAAGGTGATCTGGTGTGGTGACCTCCTAACCGGGAAAAGACGAAAGTAGAAGAAGAAGTTACTTCAGACAGATTCTGAACAAACAAGAGTGACTGCTTATCACTAGGATAATCTGAAGCACTGCCTTTACTTTATCTGGCTCTAGCTGTATTCCATGATTAGTTAGAAAAATCTCATCTATATGATACCACTGACACAAACCTGACATTTGAACCTGTCAAGTCTCAGAATATTGAATTATAACCTGTCTAGCAAACAACTTAGCCTTACACTATGCTGTTCATAAGTTTCACCACAGAGTAGAATAACATCATTTCTGTTTACAGCATCCTCTAACCCCCAATTATTGAGCTATTGGTGCTGAAGTATTCCTGCAGCAGATAAGATTCTGAAAAGCATCATAAGAAACTTGCATTTTCCAAGTGGGGTGTTGAAAGTACAACATTTACAGCATCCTCTAACCCCCAATTATTCAGCTACTGGTGATGATGTACCTCTGCAGCAGATAAGATTGAAAAAAGCATTCTAAGAAGCCTGTATCTTCCAAGTGGGGTGTTAAATGTACAGTGTTTAGTAGTGTGTACAGCTAATTTTACCTGCTGAAATCCTTGGTTAGAATCTATGTTTCAAATAACTGATATCCACAGCATCAGGATGATCACTTCTATTCATTTTGGTAGATAGTGTTCTCTGCCTTATAAGGGTCAGCTTGAGTATATGACACATTAACATTAACTTTATTTGCATGAAGCACTTGCAAAACAGGCTTTTATACATTCTTCTTCATCTTGCATACTTTAGAGAAATTGTTGGATTGCCCATATTTCCTACATTCTCTTCATGTCATGCTGCTAATCACACTTTGAACAAAATGGATTTTCTTAGCTGAATGTGCTTAATTTCCAAATGCATTAGCAGTGTCAAGCAGAACCAGAGCGTTATTTGTGGATACACTATTAGAAGTGTTTTATATGTTATGCTTTTTCATTGTACTGTTCTCTTACCAAATGCCATTAGGTTTAATTGAATTTTAAGCATGTGTACATTTTCTGAAATCTCTTTCATTTGATTTTTTAACTCTGCTGCTCTACGCATGCTCAAAACTCTTTTCAAAATCACTTCAGATTCAGACAAAACATGCTCCTTACTTTGTCATTTTACATTACATATAATGATATTTTTCAGCAGTAAACGATGCAAATTACCAAACTCACCTTTAGCTCTAGAATTTAGCTCTGTACCTTAACTTAGTCTTGAACGCAACAACATATTCAAGTGAACCTGAGCTTCTAGTGAAAACCACATCACATATATATGGCAAGTTCTTTTTTAAGCTCACATTACTGCTGGAACATATTTTAATGGCAAAAAGTCAGAATGCTATTATTCAATAAAATTAAATTATTAAATACATTAATTGCTTCATAATCTGTCAAATGAAGGAAAGTTACAATTTAGATTTCTTTTCCCTTTTCATAAAGTCCTGGAACAATACCGAAAAGATTAAATGAGTGCATGTATTACTTCTATTTTTTGCAAAGTGACTTTGAAGAGCCTGTGATGCTGGCAAGGTTAATGGTAGAATGGAACACATGAGCAGAGGTGTGGCTAGGGTGGGGGTGAATGGGGCAACTGCCCTGGATGAAAGATGTAAGGGGTATGATCTTCAGTACCGGAGCTCCATTTCTGCATTTGTTGAAATGCTTCTAGTGTATTACTGTCATTTAGAAATGAATGTCCACACTACATTTTTTTGCAAGGCTGAAATGCCCACTGCCATTTGAAATATGTGTAGCAAGTGGTTTGCTGCAGGTTAAAAAAATAAACAATGTTTTTTAGGGTCCTCAAATACAAGAGGACTAGAAGAATTAGCAATAGCTCTGTACATGACAAATATACTGCAGATGTTACAGACTGATGTGGACAGCTTAAAGTGTGGTGCTGTTTTCCTGTTTTCAAAAGTATTGTGCTTATTTAATACAGAATTTGTCATTTTATTGCTTCTACAGTTGCTTTGTAGAAACTTATTCATTTTCATTGATTTAAACAAATTTTACTGTTCAGAACTAAATTTTTGGTTTATTATGGTTGTTGTGACTTGTTGCTCATCGCTGACATTTTGCTTTGGCCCAAAATAGCAATTTCCTGTAGTTATCACTTGCTGCTTTGGCCCAAAATCGCAATTTCCTGTAGTTATCACTTGCTATTGGTGTCACCTTTCCGTTTAGCTTCACAAAACCAAGTCTGAACAGTTATATGAAGCTTCAGTAGGCACCAAATAATAAATATAAATAAGGAATCTGATCCAACACAGCGGAAATCTTTATTAAAATATTTAAAAGCTGTAAAACTACTGTAAAGCAATGAATAAGATAAGCACTTTCGGCAAAGCCTTCTTCAGACCCATATTACACTCCTTCATTGGAAATCAACACAGAAAGAATCGTTCTTTAAGCAGAGGCAGAAAGAAATGGAAAACCTCCAGTTAGACATGCTTTCAGGAATGTCTTCACTATGAGAAACAGCTTCCTTAGTTGTGAACCTTTTGAAATATAAATTAAATGAGGCTCATCACAAGCGTTTAAATAGGGGATTATCATTTATTCTCTGCATGCATTACCTTTTAGGTTCAATTAATTTATTATTGATATTAAATGTTTAGCCAGAAGTGTGCCTTTGAAAAATATGTTTATGGATACTGATAGAGTTGAATGTGTAGATTCTACCACTGCTTTTAAAAAAAAAACAGCACCTTGATCCCATTACTACATCCAGTGCTGGATACTTTGGTAAAAGTCTGTGAAGATGAAGTAAAGAATTTACGCTATAACAAGAATAACAAAGGTTTTTATAACCTGGATATGTTTGAGAAACAGGCTCTGAGAGAACTTATGGATAATGCTGATATAGTTATTAGACCACCGGATAAAGGAGGGGTGGTAGTTGTAATGAATAATGCTTGATATGACAGTAGAATTTCAGCACTTTTAAGTGATGAGACTACTTACAAGCAGACACAAAAGTTTGAATTAGAAAGAATTATAAAGAAGATAAATATGGATTGATATGACCTCCTTATGACACAAACTATTAATCAAGAATTATTTGAGTATTTTCAAATGATTAATCCCACAATAATGATCATTAGAGGTTTACCTAAAATTCATAAAGATATCAATGATTCAGAGATGCATCCTATTGTGTCTGGTAACGGATGGATCACAGAGCTTATATATATTTATGTGGAGAACAAACTAAAGAAAGCATTGTATAAAGCAACCTCCATATGTAGACAATGAGGACTTTCTCCAGAGCCTTTTAGCATATTGTCGAGTATCACTAGAAGGAATTCTATTGGTTACAATGTATGTGAAAAACGTATTTACGGTTATTCCAAATGGTTATAGAATTGAAGCAGTATGCAAATTTCTAATAACAAAAGAAATTTATGACAGGGATCAAGTAGCACAGTTGTGCTTTTTGCTTGAGTTAGTACTGGAGTATAACATTCTGCTATTTTAGGACAAATATTTTTTTGCAAAAATGGGGTGCAGCAATGGGCACCTTGTGTGCCAGTTCATACTCTAATATTGTTATGGCACAATGGGAATTGGAGTATGTTTTTAGTGATATGAATATATGGCAACTGCATCTGTTGTTTTATAAAAGGTTTGTGGATGACATATTTTTTTTCTGTGGAAAGGTGATAAGGGACAACTTTGGTCCTTTGTTGAATATCTCAAGAATACAAGCTTCTTTTTAGATTTTTATGTACATAGCTCTTATGAAAGAATAGATTTCATTGATGTAACATTATCAAAAAGTGATTATGTACCTTAGATACTTTGATATTTTGGAAATCGTGTTGGAAGAATCACCTATTACATCATAATAGTATGTATCTCAAGGATCTATTTCCACAAGTCATTAAAGGTCAGTTCCTTCGAAGCTCAAGATTGAATATCAGCATGAGAAATTATGAAATTGAATCAGCAAGGACAAGGAACTGTTTGTATGATACAGGCTATAAGAGAAAAGAAATTAATAAAGGTGAATTGAAAGTTCAACAGATGAGAACCCATAAAGGAAAATCATATTTCCATTGCGAAAATACAGAGAGTGGTGAGTCATTGAATTTACGTGGGTCTACTTCACTTACCAGAATGGTCACATCACCGACTTTCACTCCGCTGAGATGAAAGGACCAACAAACCAGAAGACTGACATCCAGAACGCCAACTTTCCACTCGAGGTAAGTAACCACTTGGACCCCCCAAAAAGAAATATAAACTGAACAAAATTAAACCCATCCATGTGGGGGGCTTCACCCCCGACACCCACCTAACTACATATACCAACTCCAAGATCATATTACCATGGGGGTAAGGGGCAAAGTTCAATAGAATGGCCAAGCAGTTACTTACCTCGAGTAGAAAGTTGGTGTTCCGGATGTCAGTCTTCTGTTTTGTCAGTCCTTTCGTCTCGGCGAAGTGAAAGTCGGTAATGTGGCCATTCGGGTAAGTAAAGTAGACCCATTTACATACAACAGTATCAACTGGTGCAAGATATTTGCTTACTTATAGTCAAGATGTTGCACAAATTTGTGATATAATTAAGGATACCTGGAAAATATTAACAGCAGATGACATGATCAAACATATAGTAGGAGATACACAGAGAATTCGTTTCAAGAACAGGCAAGATTTGAAACAGCTTTTATGTAGGGGAAAAAAACAATGCAAATTGGACAGAAAATAGAAGGAAAGGAACTTTTAGATGTGGGAGTTGCAGAGCCTGCTCCTATATTAACATTCATAATAATTTCCAGGATCCCATTACTAAAAGATAATACAAGTTTGGCAGATTAGCTGACTGCAGTACCAAGAATGTGATTTATATAGCAACTTGTAAACATTGTTCTAGTTTTTACACTGGCAAGACTAATTGTCCTTTTAAAACTAGGATTCTGAGGCATCTAAGTGACATTAGACATAAAAATACCTCAAATATCTTATCTCAACATATAATACGCAATTCTGGTCATGGCTTTCTTTTTATGGTTTTAGATATCATTAATGAGAGCTTAAGAAAAGGTGATTTATGGAATACAACTGAATTAGCAGACGTAAAATGGATTACAGACTTGCAAGCTGATCATGAACCAAGCTTAAATGGAGTGGTACCTTTAAAGCCAGTATTAAGAAGGTGTCAGCTCAAGAAAAGATTTTGTTTGGTCAAGCCCCCTTTAAAATCATTTCCATTGAAGGAGTGCATTATGGATCTGAAGAAAGCTTTGCTACAGTGCTTATCCTATTCATTGCTTTACAGCTTTTAAATATTTTAATAAAGATTTCCACTGTGTTGGATCAGCTTCCTTATTTATTTTTATTTCCTTTTAGCTTAGTGGCAACATTTTTTGGTACTTTCTTATTATTTAGTTATTTTAATTTATTTTTATGTTGTGTTTTTTGGTTCTGCCTAAGTTTTTTAACATAATTGCTCCTAATGCCCAGGTAGAGTCATGCATTTGTACAGCATTGTTGCATTTTCTAAATCCAGATCCTCTCATTTCTGAATGTAAGGTAAGCAATGGCATTTAGATGACTGGAGACTGCAAACTTCCACAAACCAATGCTGTGGTGACTTCTATGATACCACTCTGTGACTCCATGCATTGCTGTTGCTCTTCTGTGGGTTCAGTATTTCTTCATAGGCACCCAGCAAAGTAATACTGATAAAGATATACAGCAACTTCCAGGTAAGCCAACCATACCCTTCAGTGTAATGGTAATGGCTGCCTAAGCAGGACAGTTATGTTACTCCCCACATGTACTAGCCTTATGAGAATTTTAAAAGCACATTGCACTATACATTACAGAAGGAGGAGTATTTGACATTAAATCCTCTTTTCTAACACCTCTAATATAAAGGTCAAAAGTACAATGATTTTTCAGTAATCACCTGACATCATTCCTAATGTGGGAACATAACTTTTAGCCAGGGAGTATGCAAATATATCCATGTCAAATGCACAAAATCTATTAATGAAGAAACCACTGAACAGGTAATAGCCAACACTTCCTATCCCTGCACCTCTTGCAAAGTTTAGTCAATGGACTGTAATTATTTAATGCCTCTTTCCTTAGCCTTACAACCCCCCCCCCCCCACACTCGCATCAAGCACCGCAGCCAAGTGGAATTTCTAGCTCTTGGCACATGAGAAGTTAGAGACATAATGTTCAATCATTACCACCTCTAAAAGGAATATTAGTCAAACAGAAACAAAATGTGAAATATATTATTTTAAATAATGTTTACAACTGTCCAGGTTCACAACAAGATTCTGAGGATACTACTATCAAAACACAAAAATCAATATCATAATAAATTTGATTTTCCAAAATAATGAAAGTGTTTTGGCAGGGATGCCCCCTACACCCTTATACCTTCTTAGTGTACAGTCACACAACCAAAGAGAAGGCATAAACACTGTGAGACGTAAAAAGTGTTTCAGTCTCTTTTTACAGCCTTCTTCTGTTACAAGCAAAACAGTTAAACTGTACTTTCAATAAGGTAAAAAATCCAAACAAAAATTTATGTTCCCCCACTTTCAATTTTGTAAAATGCTAGACCAAAAATACTTAAAAGCTAAACTAAAGAAAATCATTTTTAAAACTGATAGCCACATTTACTGCTCTCTGATATTTTTCGTCTGATATTTACTGACTCAAAAGGAATGCATAGCAGTAAAGACATGCACCCCTCATCATCCCACAGCTGTCAGCTCTTGCCTTTCATTAGCTGATTCAGTCGCCCCACCATTGGAATCCTTCAATACAAGGAAAAGGGGACTGGAGATTTTTTAACTCCTCACAACCATAGGCAGAATTCCACTGTGTATAGGTCTGATATGTATGCAGACAATTCCTAATCAACTTCCGTTTAGAGCAATGCCTACAGTAAAATTAAACGTTAGAACACAAGCTATGGTGGTGAAATAAAACAGCAACAATAAAGTTCTGTCAAACAAAATCTGTACTGTAAGTACAAAGAACATTATAGGACCACTCAATAAAAGCTGAATGCATTTTTTTTCTAAATGTTCCCATACCTTCAGACTTGTATACTGCCTGAAGGAGAAAACAGTGGGAATATCTAGCAAGTTGGTCATCCCCTCAAGGAGTCCCATAAGACAAAAAGTTAAACCAGAAAATCAAGGGAAGCCTCTAGGAAAGTAATTTTATTTCATAGGTTCATGAGTACATAGGAAGTTACTAGGCTATTGGCCCTAGGGCCTTTATAAGCCTAGCCATGTTATACCCTTGTTCCCTTACTGACGGAGTTGTTTGGTCTATATTTGTAGCACAAGTCTACAATCAGCACCAACTGCCCTTATCCAAGAGGGACATAGGTGACATCCCTGGGGTATATTTATGGTCTACCATCCCGTTGTTTAGGTTAGTTGAGGACCTCTGTTTTATGTGAACTGGGAGTTTGTTCCAGAACAGTGGCAATCTCTGGGAGACATATCTGTCTCTCTAGCATGTCCTCTTAATGTCATAGGCTAGGTTAAGATCCCTAGAGAGCGTGATCTTGTCCCATATGAATTGTGGAAATGTAGCATTTCCATTAGGGGAGGGGGCTACTCTGTAGGCCAGGCACAAGTAACCTCTCAGCAGCATATAAGATACAGAGTACAGTGACAGGGCCTTCAGTCTGTCCATGTAGGTCATATGTCGAAGGCCCTGACATTTCTCTGTGAGAAACCTCTTAGGACTCTCCAGCTGCTGTAGGTGTCTGGTGTGGTATATACAGAAGGGATCATTGTACTCTATTAGCTGTCTGATGAGGGATGAGTACAGGGTAGTTATAACATCCTTATCTCTGAATGGGATGCCCTTACTTATGAGATGTGCAACATAGAAGGCCTTCTTTACCACTCTGAACATATGGTGATTGAAGTTAAGGTTGCTATCAACCTATCTTCCCAAATCTCTCACTATATGGTTTGAGCTAAGGGGGGGGGGCACTGTTAATATTGTAGTTTGTATTCCCCTTTGCTGAAAGGGATGATAATTCATCTTTTTTTGCGTTTAGCTTAAGTACATGGCTTTGGAACCGGTTATTTGTCTGTGTAAGCTCTTTTTGTAGTTTGTCAATATCATTGGGGAACTCAGTGAATTGCACGCAGTTTGCAGACATTGGCAAACTTGGTAAGCCACAAGCCATCTATTTTCACCTGGTCTTCCGAAAAATAGATTCCAAACAGTAGGAGCCCCAGCACAGATCCTTGTAGTACACCACTGGTACCTGGTCTGCTGGTAGAAGTGGAATCCCCAACTTTGACTGTATGAGTTCTGTCTGTGAGCCAGTTGGCTACCCATCTAGAGGCATATGGGTTATTTCTCTGCTGGGTGAGTTTCTCAATGATGCCTGAGTAGGGGATTGTGTCAAAAGCCTTGGCTAAGTCAATATAAGCTGTACGCACTGTTTTGCTTTCATCCAGGGCTTTGTTGACATACCCAAGGTGTAATAAGCATGCTCTACCCTAAACAAAGCCAAATTGGATCAGATCAAGAGTTTGAAGGTCACCTATGTCTTTGTTGACAAGGTCCATGATGATTTCTCTCCATGGCCATGAAGATAAAGCTGGTTAGGCTTATGAGTCTACAGTTCCCAGGATCGGTTGATGGACTCACATTGTACAAGGGAGTTACTGTTGCTGCTATCCACTCAGCTGGGACAAAGCCAGTACTTAGATTGTGGTTGAAAAAAGTGCCAAGTGGTTCTGCTAGGTCCTGTTTTAGGCCATTTAGTAGGCAGCCTGTGATGTTATCTGGTCCCATAGAGGCTGTGTTTTTGGCCATGGAGAGTGTGGTTATGACCTGCTCTTTGAAGATACTAGGTGGAGGACTGGTAACAGGTATGCTTTGGGGTATGTCTGGTGGGGACAGGCAGATGACGTTTGTGCCAAATCTGTCTGCTAGAAGGTTGGCAATGTCCTCAGGATCGGTATGAGTGGTGCCATCCACTATTAGTTTGGCACAAAGCTGGGCCTTCCCTTTTAGATTTCTGAAGTACCTAAAGAATGCTTTGTGATTATCCTTAGCTAGGGATGCAGGTTTAGCTTTGTAATTGGTTTTAGAGGACTTTGCAAGATATCTAATTTACTTGCTCAAGCTGTGAATGGTGTCCTTCCTCTGCTGAGTCAGTTCCCACTTGTTCTTAGACATTAGTTTCTTTCCCTTGTTGTATAAACTATTTATGCTTGATGTCCACCAGGGTGGCTTGTTTTTTTGTGAGGATCTGTTTTGATTCATTCATGTACAGTTGGGTATATACATTGATATAAGTGTTTATACAGGGCATTGGTGTACACCTCTGTACAGGAGTCATTGTTGATAGTGGTAGTAGGGTGTTTGAAACTATTTATGCCATCATTTAGGAGGCTGTAGTCTGCTTTAGAGAAAATTTTCATCCTTTTTGTTCTGGGGGGGGGGTTCAGGTATTATCTATGATTGTTTCTTCGAACGAGACTAATTTATGATCAGCTCTTACCAGGGAGGGCAACACACAGGGGGTAGTGCAGAGACCCAGTATGTTGGTGATTACTAAGTCTGGGACATTTGGGACCCTTGTTGGGGTGCAAACTATCTGTTTCAGAGCATTTGTATTAACAAAGTTCAGGAACCTTTGGGCAAGTGTGTTTGTGCTAATATATGACTCCCAATCGATGGAAGGATTGTTGAAATCATTC
This sequence comes from Protopterus annectens, assembly GCF_019279795.1. Taxonomy (NCBI): domain Eukaryota; kingdom Metazoa; phylum Chordata; order Ceratodontiformes; family Protopteridae; genus Protopterus; species Protopterus annectens. The sequence continues at coordinate 699,911,192 of NC_056748.1, forward strand.
ATGACCAATGTGTTTGGCTGTATAGTGAGTGGTTTAAGTAGGCCAAGGTAGGCAGAGTGGTTCTCATGGTTCATGGTGAGGAACCTATAGCTAACAAGGATATGGAAGAGGATCTTACCTACAGTTAATTGGACTTGGAGAAGCTCTAGGGAGCTGTACTGTTTGACTAGTCTTGAGATGTATTTGTCTTTAATGAAGATGGATACACCTCTGCCTTTGGATCTTTCATGCTTTTTTTGAGGTCTGAATGTGTGGAAGGCATTGTAGCCTTGCATGGCCAGGGTGCTCTCTGCAGCCTTGAACCATGTCTCTGTGACTGCACAGACATCGAACTCTTCCAAGGTAAATAGTACTTCCAGTAAGTGCAGTTTATGATTTAGACTCCTAGCATTAAGCAGCACAACCTTGAGTTTCTCTCTGGTGGATTTTTTTACGTCTAGAATTTTGTTGTTATGACATTGTCTAAAAAAGGAGCTATGGGGAAGGCAAGTACTTTTGCCAGTAACCGAAAGCCAGGAGGCGACAGGTGAAGACTATCTCTGGAAAAGCAGCATGGTCTGTAGACTATATCTTCCCAGGCTGATAGATACTAGATCCCACAGAATTCGCCACCAGAAGATAAGCCAATTGTTGAAGTTAATCAATTTTAGTTTATACTGAAGCATCATCTTGGGTGAAGGTAAAATGCTCCTTTGAGCTAGGAACATACCTGCCTGGGATATATAATCTGAGAACTCAGTCATGTCTCTCTTCATATAGTACATCTCAAGCCATTCACTCCAACATGCACTATGACAGAGTCATAATGGTACTTGTTGAGAGACTTGAGTGCGTGTGTGATCTGATAGATCCTGGCACCTGACAGGCAGCTGACCATGACCTTCTCTTTGTCCAGCCTGGTGAGGGATACATCTATGTTTCTCACTATGGAGTCACCTATGAACCTCAGCACTGAAATAAATAGGACATGCTGGAGGACAGATTTCATAACCAGAGAGACCTTCACCTGGAATAAAAAAAATCCCAGGGTTAGGCAGAGTCCCCTCATTGACTCTCTCAAGAGGAATCTTTGATGAGTGGATAAAGGGCATAGCAAAATAAATTTAAAATGGTGGGAAAGCCAAACACATTCTGGTTAGCTTATAAAATGCCTAGGGCAGATAGCCTAGTGTATGAAAACTATATGAACTTATGAACAACAGAAGGAGGAAGCTACTACATGATAAGGCATCTCTGATCAGTATTAGCAAAAACTACGGGCAAATTGCACAGGACACTAAGGATAATCGCTGCATCCTACATGAACTCCAAGAGAGCTAAACCAAAACATAAAAACTACTGTCATCTCAAGCCTACACAGATATGTACCCACCCAAAGACTGCCTCTCCACAGAGGTGGTGCCTCAACAGATCCTGGAAACTATCGCCCATAAGCCCTGACTAGCTTGTCTGCAAAGCTATGGAAAGAATCATCATGGACCCTCATAAATAAAGATATTGGGGACCTACAGACACTGGATCCTACCCAGTTTGGCTTTGTTGAGCCATGTCAGACTCCAAACCAGTTACAATGTTCAGTATATATTTCTCAGAGGTACAGGTCAACACGGAAGGACTGTGGCTGACCAAGTTTGTCCAAAAGTGTATAGTCATCCCCTTTGGCAAAAAAGTGCTCACAAATTACCACATAGGTGGTAATCCATTAAGTATAGAAAGAAATAATTAGGACCTGGGGACCCAAGTTGATAGCAATCTCTCATTTGACAAAAACATTTTATATAGCCCACCTAATCGTACAATGCCCCTTTGGGATGTACTACCAGACACCCTGCAGCAACTGGAAAGACCCGATCAAAGGGCTCAAACAGATGCCATATGCTGCCCGGTTAAAGAAACTCCAGCTCTACTCAGTGGCATACCACCTGAATCTTGATGAGTGGATGGGAGATCGTAGGTTTTTACCCTGGGTATCACTTCTGTGTGTGTGTTAGAGGCACAGTATACTAACCTCTTTAAAATGTGTGGTGAAAGCCAAACACACTCTGGCTAGGCTTATAAATGCCCTAGGGCAGATAGCCTAGTATGAACCTATGAACCTATGAACAAGACATTTGGTTTTGATGTGTTTTACCTTAGGGGCTTATTTTTTATTTTATTTTACATTTGTTTACCAGGAAAATCCAACATGGAATAAAGCCAATTTTCAGTGGAGACCTGGGAAGAAATGCTCCAGACGCATGTCTTTGTAACGTGGAAGGAAACCGGAGCATCCAGAGGAAACCCGAATGAATGCAGGGAGGATATGCAGACTCTGCAGAGAAGCCACTCCAGCTGATAATCAAACTGGATAACATCTTGCTGTGATGCGACAATGCTACTGCTGTGCCACTGCACCAACTGAGACACTGTTGTGTGTATTATTATGTGTAGTGGATTCTGTTGGGTCTTCACTGTGTGCAGTAGTAGGTTTGCACTTGGGAGGTCTCTGATCTTTAGGTAAGCTTCTAGTGATTACCTCTGTGTATGTGGGTTTATGTGTTGTGAGCTTATTATGCACAAGAGGTGAAGTGTGTGTGCTGACAACCTGTTTGTTATCTGGTTTGTTGTTATGTGAGAGAATTGATTCCAAAATCATAGTATAAATACATATCTCACATGTTGTATTTGCTTTAGGAGTAACTGGTTGTCAGTAAACATGAGGCAATTGTATGCTTGCCTCAGGATGCCCATGTCAATCAGGCTGGTTGGAGAAATAGGTTCATAGATTAGCACTAAGCTAACTGCCCTTGCAAGCCATTTTAAGCCTAGCCAATTATCCCTTGTGAGACTCAAACCCTGCACCTTGTGTTTGGAAGGCAAACACCTTAACCATTAGGCCACCCTCCCAACCCTGGTGGAAATGGTGGGAAACTATCACAAAATGAAGAAGCTTAGAATATCAGTTACATTTTAATCAGGCTACTAACAAGAAGTAATAAATACAGGTGAATAAATGCAATTGCATACTTTTAAGAACAAGTGGTGCAGACACAAAGGAACATAGAACTTATTTCTAAGTTTCTTAACTAGAAAATACCATTAGGTGGAAAATAGTGGCAACTCTACCTACATGTCTGTTCATAACAGACAAGTAGAAACATTGTAGCTTGAATCTAGAATGGCCTGCTGCAGACCAGTGGAGACCATCCACTCCTACTCTTTCAATAATCTTGCATGGAAGGTTTGATAAAGATCTGTATTTGTAAAAGAACCAGAAAAACATGCTATAATATACTTTGTAGCCGTGGAACATTACAGGACTGCTCACTAAAACTTGATAGCATCATATTTTTTTCTGAATCTTTCCACCCCTGACCGTCAATCACACTTGCATACTGCCGGAGGGAGAAAAAAGTGGGACTTCCTAGCAAATTAATTTATCTGCTCATGGGAGTCTATTTATTTATTTGTCTTTTGTTAACCAAGTTAGTCCAACTGGGCCAGTGGCCCAGTTTCAGTGGAGACAAGAGGAGAAAAGCTCCACACACAAAGACAGCAAAACAAAGCTACATTCAAGTAATAAGAATATGGCTACATTCATGCCATAATGGGCAAATACATACATAGTAAGATGAATACGTAACTGCATATATTCATGCAATAAAGTAAATTAATAAATAATAAAAATTAGCATAGGGACCAGTTAGAAAAAAAAAGAAAAAAAAGAGGATTTGCAATAGTGTAACATAAGGATGAGAAAAATAAGCACCAAAAACATCTAAATAACTTGATCAAGTTGGTAGGTATAAAGTAAAAAGGGTAAAAATAAAGGGGGGAGGAAGAAATGTATAGGACAGTCAGGAGAATGAAGGAAACGGTCATAAGAAAAGAGAGGAGGGTTGGGGTATAGAAGGTAAGGAATAAAAGGAATTGGGGTTTAAGTATTGAGTTGCTCAGTGGTGTAGCTAAGGTACAACAGCATTAGTTTTATAAGGATATATTACAGCAAAGTGAATAAAAAAATATTTATAGACAGAATAGTGGGGAATTATGTGTTAGGTAGGGTGGTGACAGGTGCAGGAGTGTTTGCAAGGTGTTTTTTTCAATTTTCTTTTGAAATGGATTGGAGATTGGATAGTGCATAGGTTAGTTGGGAGTTTGTTCCAAGAGTGAGATAAGGAGCATTTATAAAGTAATCTACCTACTGTTTTGTTAGGTCTATAGGTGTCAAGTAGCATTTGGTCAGCACTATGGAGAGACCGAGAAGGTTTGTATAGGGATAGGAGAGTGGACAGAGAGGGACAGTTTGCAGGTTTTTAAAGAAAGGATTGTGTCATCTGTAGTTGTGAAAGTTGGAGTAGTTGAGGGAATTCAAGCCAATGTAGCTGTTTAAGGGCAATGCAGTGATGGGATTTGTAAGGGGAGTTACAGTCAGATCTTGCTACCTGGTTATGTTTGTTCACATTTGGTTAAAATATTAGTCTGTAGGTTGGTAAATATGGGGAAAGCATAGAACAGATAGGGTAGGAGGAAGGCTTGAGCAAGTGAGGTCCTACAGATGATGGATAAGAATTTTTTATTTCTATACAGAAAGAAATAGTTTTTGATTTTTTTTTTATGTATTGTTGAATATGGTGGTCAAATTTCAGTTGATCGTCAATTGTGATTCCTAGAAATTTGGTATTGGAGTCAGCATGAATGATGGTGTTGTCTAGGGAAGAGAGACTGAAGAAGGTTTTAAGGGAGGACATAGATTTTTAGAAGGGAAGGAAAAAGCTTAGTTTTCTTTGGGTTAAGGATGAGTTGGTTATTAATTAACCAGTGTTCAATGGTATTAAAAGAAGTCGGTTGAGGGAGTGAAGTCCGGTAGGGCTGTCAGAGAAGGTGATTAGAGCAGAGTCATCGGTGTACTGGATCAGTGAAGAGGTGCAGAAGGAGGAGTGAAGATTTTTTTAAAAAATGTTAAAGAGAAGGGCGCCTAGACTGGATCCTTGGGAGACATCTGTTTGTATAGGTAAGAAAGGTGAGCAGGAGGACTGCCATCTAACAGATTGCAGTCTGTTGTTAAGGTAACTAGAGAACCAGAGAGTAGTGGACGTGGAGATGTTGAGTTCAGCTACTTTAGTAAGGAGCTTGTGGATGGGAAATGGTGTTGAAGGCTTTGGAGAGATCAAGGAATAGACATGATACCAGTTTATTGTCATTTCTTGCCGCTGCTACAGTCTGAGTGAAGGACAGAAGAGCTGTAGATGTGCTGTGATGGGGCCTAAATCCATGTTGAGAGGGGTTGAGGAGATTTTCCTGAAGTAGATATTTAAGAAGTTGCCTGTGAATGCATTTCTCTAGAATTTTAGAGAGAGGAGAGAGTCTAGATGGATATGCCAAAGACTTAAACCAAATGATCAGTGGAAGGCAGCAGAAAGGTAATTTAAAATAGTTCTGCAGACCCAAATGGTTAGATGGTAACCATCTGAGATGTCAGAACTGGGAAGATCAAGTCCTGAAATACAGAGACTGAATAGCAGAAAAAACAGACTTACATATATCAAGTTTGAGATGCCATTTCTTGGAATATTTCCTTTTCTCTAAGGTATGGCAATCTCAGATTTGGTATATATAAATTTGAGGGGCGTGGAAGACTCACCCCCCCTGCAACAAGAAGTTTAAAGGAGAAGAGCAATTTTTGAGATTTACTTTTCTCCAAGTTTTTGGTCTTTTTCTTTCTTTTTTATTTTTGGCTTGTCAGCAATCAGCGTTTCAAAAACTACATTTCAATAGTGAGCCAAAGCAGCCACTAGATAGCATAAAACTGAACTTTTCTGAGTTTTGCCTCAAAAAATAACACTAGGTGGGAAATAAGAGCAAAGCTACCTACATATCTGATCAAATTAGATAATAAGAAAAGCTGTAGATTTACTCTGGATGTGGCAGCTTCAGTTATAAATATTATATATACTCTGTACTTCTTGTCAATTTTATTTACACATTGCTGATATATGTTGTAAATTCACATTACAGGTTAAATTAATGTAGTTGCAATCTAAAAGATATTGTTTTACAGTTATTTTACTAACAATTAATGTATTTTATCAATGCTTATGCATACTTCTAACCTCCAGTCTCTGTATATATACCATTAACTGTAGCTAGTTATTGTAACACATATTGTATTGGATTGCATTATAATATTGTTCTGTATTTTCCTCTGTGGAGCCTTTCGATTTGGGCCTATGATGGAAAGGGATATCTTGCCTATATGAACTTTCTTGGTAAACAAACACCATATAAATAAATAAAACAAAATTTTCCTAATGTATGACCCCCCTTAACTGGAAAATCCCTGCTATATTGGGTCATTGTTGCTACATGCTTCCACAAAATGCAATCCCAGACTGAGTGCTGGTTACTCCTTGGTAAGTCGTACCTTCAACACCCTTACTTCTGGTGTTGCACTTCAGGGCATTCCCCAGATGATGTTCCTATGGCAAAACTATCCTCGGAGATGGATGAGATTATATCAATGGCTTACTTCCATCCCTATCAGGCTGGCTTCTCAAGAGCCCAGATGGCGCTAACTCAACCCATAAAATCTAGGCTTTAGTCCAAGAAGCTAGCTGTGAAATGTGAAACTGATGCCAACTGATCACTAATAATCATAACAAATTTCTTTATTATGATCTAAGAAAATTCAGATAACATATGTGACCCATTCTAGTTCAGTCTAAAATAGAAGAAATATATCTAAACTATGAACACTAGGGTATAATTAACCAATTTTTTAACATTTTCACAGTGCCATCCCAAAATATAATTTCCTTAAAAAACAACAAAAAGCAGCAAACAACATGGGTCATCAACTCTAGAACACCTACCTTCCCTTAAATTTCACAGAAGACTTGTATCATGTAAAGAAACCTTAAGCCACAGCTAACAAAATTCCTCATAATTGTTTTAGCTTTATCAGTTTCAGTGCTGATTATCAGCAGCCTAAACAAAAATAATATCACTAAACTGTAAAAAAAGACATCTTAACATAAACGAGGCAAAAACAGATGAACTCACTAACTACTGGCCTGTTGCCATACCCTGGCTTATTGCCAAGCTTCTTGAGAGACTTATTCACTAGCATCTAAATGTTTGCATAAAAAACAATTCCCTTCTTACTGGTAGCAAAAGCATCATCTTGGCAGATCATAGGGTAGCTGCTGCCTTTCTTGCAGTTATGCATTGACTTAACCGAGGCAGGCTTTCAAACATTTGACAAAAAATTAAACATTTCTGATCACCATAAAAAGAAAACTTGAAGCAAATTCTCTAGATTTCAGCTTATTCACCTGTTACCTCCCAGACTTGTGTCAGTCTGTCAAATAATAGCAAATGACACCGTCCACCTGGACACATACCAGCAGGATTACTGCAAGGGTCGCTACTTGGTCTCCTGCAAATTTTCCTTAGCTGTGAAGAGAATAAAGGCCCGCCTGTGTAAATGATGATACCACACTATTCCATCCATCCATCCATGCTCACAAATTGCATCTAACCATATAGTGACACTGTAGACAGTTGCCATAATTCATCTATTTTAATACCTAAGTAGAGAAGAGAAGTAGATTGCCAGGCCTTTCTTCTGTATCACATACACACTACATGCATACCTAGTGAAATTTGTATTCACCAGCCAGCCTACTGCATGTCTTTGGCAAGTGGGAGGAAACAGGAATAACAAGAGAAAATCATGCAAGCCTAAGGAAGACATGTCCACTCTGCACAGAAGGCACCCCAGCTGATAATCAAACCCAAACACCTCTTCCTATGAGGCATCAATGTTAAATACTGCACCACTGGGCCACTCGCTTAGGCTCATCCAATATCAGGTATAATTCCTAAATTTACCTCTAATACAGCTTTGATTATCTTTGCACTGGGTGTCTGCAGCAGGTCTTTTATTGAACAATTTTAAATCCTAAGGTATACCACTCAGTTCTAAAAAGTTATTATAAGATAATCAGTAATTTAAAAATCTCCCAGCTACATAGAGATTCCTCTAAAGTGTCTGACTCCCATCAAACAGCTGTGTTTGTTATTCACCACGGCCCTAGATTTTAGAGCTGAGTTCAACAGACAGAGAAAAGGGAATCTGAAAGTAGAAGTTGGTGACATGGAATTTTGTTTCTCATATTTTTATCCAAATATAAGAAGTTAGATGGTATCAGAAATTAACTGTAAATAAGTAATTTCATCATTTGCTTGAGAAATGTTGTACCATCAACTTCAAAAACACTTTGCTCTCTTTGTCAAAGGTAATTTGTCCAACAATTAGAAATTGTGGTTCTAGAAATTCAGTCTGTTCTTCACTAAAAGTAGTACACAAAAGAAGCCTGAAAAGTCATGGAGTGATATGTTTTAGCATGTCACAGGAAGGAAGTCCTAAAAGTTTAAAAATGGTTGAATTTTGTGAGGGAGAAAAGGAGATTATTGGTGTGATGATGCAAATGGTTCAGAGATGCTGTCAGGAAAAAAAAAACTGCCAGATATTCACCATTTGTTTTCATGAGGACATTCAATCCTACAGAGCTTATCAATGCTTATGCTACCTAATTAAAGAACTGAGCCAGATATTATAAATTTGATGAGTTACATGACTGATTGAAATAAAACAGAACTGTATGCAGTCTCATGTGATCAGCTGAGAGACAGACTTTTTACAGATTTTTGAGTGAAACAAAGGAAGTGAAATTATTTTCCTCTAATTCATAGTCAGTTTGTGTAGTATTCAAAGTCACACAAGTGGCTTTGAGTCCTTTGCAAGTGATACCCAGTTCCTAGATGTCTTACTGTTTAATAGTGCAGCTCTGAGCAATGAGGGTTTTTGGCATAGCATGTAACAGTGGCAGTCCATGGGCATGAACCATACTATGTAAACAGGCCCCTGGGCATTCTGGTGCCCTACCCTGCAAGGATTCTTCCACAGTACAGCAGTTCATAGATATCCATACTATGCAAGATCCATGCAGAGCAATAAACAAAAGGCATAACTGTTCACAGCAGTTTAGCTGAGTGTACCTATGCATTCCACTGAGAGAATCAGAGCAAGGTGCCCATTGTGCCTTTTTTAGGAAATGCCAAACTGAAAGTACTTCCAACATAGCAAATCAAAGCCAAGAAAATCTAAAGGTATTACTGCTCAATGCTAGAAGTCTAAACAAAAAGCTCCACTCCCTTGACATTCTCCTTATCCTAGAGAATGCTGACGTCTGTGTGGTCACTGAGACATGGTTTAAAGCTGTGAAGGGCACACCAATAGTGCTAGGTTATAATGCCTACCACACATTTAGGCCAGCTACTTCACAGGCCGGGACTAAAGGTGGAGGTGTCTCTATTTACATCAAAGATAAATGTACTTCAAGACTGGTCAAACAGGGCAATGCACTTGAGCTGCTCCATGTTCAAATCACCATAGGCAAAATCCAATACCACTTCCTTGCAAGCGATAGGTCCCCCTCTATGACCCAGGAAACCCATACCATGTATTTAAACTTATTAGAAACACTAACCATTCAACCCAATACCATATTCATGGGTGACTTTAATTACCTATTAACTGAGAATCCTATATGACACCAAACATACATGCACAAAGATTCCTGGATTTTGTAAACACAAACTCCCTGGATCAGATAGTCAGCACACCAGCCAGGGATGCAACCATACTGGATCTAGTCCTTACTAATATGGGAGAGTGATGCATACCCCCTACTGTAATGCCTCCATTGGTAAGATCAGACCAAAAAATGGCCTCCTTTGAAGTAAAAATAAAACCTATACCTCCAGCTAAACCTTGAATATTCAGAAACTATTCTAAGGCTAACCTCCTGCTATTAAGTGAGAACCTGGCAAAATTCAAGCCGCCATAAACCCTAAGAACACTGCTGCCTATGCAGAACTGTTCACAGAAACCCTGTATAAGCATGTTAATAGCTGCATAGAGGCAGCTGTACCCACCAGGAAGAAGTACAGAACTAACTCAAAAAACAAGCCACCCTGGTGGAATCACAAAATCAATAGGCTGCATAACAGGAGGAAGAAAATTATGGCAAAAATTAGGAGGTGCAGCACCCAGCAGGATAAAAGCACTCTCATCAAACTAAACAAACAACTCAGAGGACAAATAAAGTCTACCAAAGGCAAAGTTGAGGTAAATCTGGCCTCTCTGGCCAAGAACAACCACAAAGCATTCTTTAGCTATGTCCGCAACCTCAAAGGCAATACACAATTGTGTGCAGAGCTCATTGTAAATGGAGCCACCTATACCGAGACAGAAGACATAGCAAACCTCCTGGCTGATAAATTCAGCTCCAACTTTACCCCGGTCTCCCCCTCAACCTTCCCTCAGGATATATCATCAAATATAAGTCCCCCTACTGTCACTAGGGAATGGGTCCTTAATGCTCTCTCTAAGACCAAGAGCACTGCATCAATGGGCCTGGACAATATACCAGGATGTCTTCTAAATAGCATGAAACATGACCTATCAAGGCCTCTGGAATTACTATTTAACTGTAGCCTTCAAACAGGTTTCATGCATCATGAATGGAGAAAGGCAACAGTCATCCCTCTGCACAAAGGTGGACCATCTACAGACCCTGGAAACTACAAACCCTTAAGTCTCACTAGTCTTATATGTAAAGCCATGGAAAGAATTATCATGGAGATGATAAATAGAGATATAGTAAACCTCCAGACACTGGACCCAACTCAGTTTGGTTTCAGCAAGGGCAGATCATGCCTACTCAACATGGTGGACTTCTGGACTTCTTTGAGAAGGTCACCAAAGCAATGGATGAGGGCAAAATTGTTCACACTGCCTAGCTTGACCTGGCCAAGGCATTTGATACAATACCACATTCAGGCATTGTTGACAAACTCAAGAGGTTAGGTACAAACCAGCATGTCACCCAGTGGATAGCCAACTGTCTCACAGACTGGACCCAGGAAGTTAGAATTGGAGAGTCCACCTCTACAAAGAGGCCATTCGCAAGTGGAGTCCCTTTGGGATCAGTCCTTGGACTGCTCCTTTTTGGCATTTACTTCTCAGAAGTCAAGGCCAACATTAGTGGTCTCTGGCTGACCAAATTTGCAGATGATTGCAAATTAGGAGCTGTCATTGAATCTCACTCCGACGCAGATGTTCTCCAGGAAGGGCTGATGCAGACAAACAACTGGTGCCACTGCCATAGACTAAAACTAAATGCTAAGAAATGGATAATAGTATCCTTTGGGAAGCCATCTATCCCTGGTAACTATCATACTGACAACACAGCCATTACAGTTGACCTAGTAGTCAGGGACTTTGGGAAAAGCATAGTAATCTACCCTTTCACCATCATGTGTCTACAGTGGTGAGGAAATCATTCTATATTGCACAACTTCTAAGTCCAAGGAAGTCATTGTTCCACTGTTTTTGGAATTCGTCAGACCTATTATTGAGTACAATGCTCCCTTTAGTATGTACCTAACCAGGCATATCCAACAACTGGAACACCCACAGATGTTCCTCACTAAAAGAATACAGGGCATAAGTAAAATGTCCTATGCAGACCACTTCAAGGCCCTATCACTGTATTCTGTCTCCTACAGGCTTTTGAGGGGGGAGATATATACCTGGCATACAGGGCATTGTCAAACCTTACTCTGATGGACCTCCTGCATATCCACAAAACAAACAGCACCAGAATTACCCATTCTAAAGACTTAAACCTTGCTTGTGATATAAATAGGACCTGCTGGAGAGATATGTATGCATCTCAGAGACTAAACCCATCTATGGAACATGCTCCCTATCCATGTAAAGCAGAGTTCCTCCCTAACCCAATTCATGGACACAGGAAAACTGTAAATGGGCCATCTCCCAAAGTCCTGCTTACACTTATCAAGGGTATCAGAACTTGTCAGAGATTTGGGGTGCATGGCTTGAAAAGGCCCTTGTTGTCATTAGCCAAGTAAACAACTATGAACCTATGTGAAGCAAAGCAGCTTCACCTTGCTCATTTTGTCATTCCAAGTTAGGTAGTGCAGTGTAGCATGTATGTGTGTGTGTGTGTGTGTGTGTGTGTGTGTGTGTGTGTGTGTGTGTGTGTGTGTGTGTGTGTGTGTGTGTGTGTGTGTGTTTGTGTGTATCTGATTGTCTGCATAATTCTACATCTCTTTCTGTGTGAATCTAGGGTCAGGGATGTGTGCTCTTGTATTATGTTGCCTGGCAGTTCACACAAGGGCTAAAGCTCTGCAACATTAATGAGCTGCTTCGTGTACCCATGGTACTGGGTTTGAATCCTTCTGCTATGTTTGCCTGCTCTGTCATCATGTAAAACCACTGGATCAGAAAGCTGTTACCTGATAACAAAATAATTAAAACTCCAGATAGTGGGAATGGCTCCATCAGTACTGTGCCCTCTAAATTGCCAGAAACTAGGCAGAGTGAAAGGAATCCATAGTGTGAAAGGCCAGTCACATTATGAACCTCATTAGTGTATACAGAGTAATGACTTGCGAAGAGTAAAAAGATTTATTAGTTGTTTAGGTTATCTGCCAGTATTTCATCACACTCAAATATATTCTGCAGTGTTACTAATGCATCCTCCAAGAAAAGTGTGAGTGGCTGTGATGAGTAGAATCAAGAAGGAGTTTAACCAAATGCAGCACATGATTGTGAGTAAGGAATAGACTGAGCCCACTGAATTAGTGAACAACATGGTTACTGCTGTGGAGCCAGATAAAATTCACGTCTGGATAGCTCCACAGGAATCCACTCAATCTAATAGAAGATGTGGAGTTTCTGTCATATTGGCAGCAACATATTTTTCTGTGTGGGTCTACTTCAGATAGTTGAATGGCCATAACATAGAACTGCATATGGCCAAGATGAAAACATTGTTTCTTCACAACATTGAACCCGAAATAAAAACTCCCCCATGCACCCCCTACTACTTAAATATACCAACTCCAAGATCGCACTTACATTGAGGTGAATGGGAATTTTTCTCTATGGCAATCTCTATGAAAACGGTTCAATGTTGTGAAGAAATGAAATTTTCGTCTTGGCCGTATGCGATTCAACGTTATGGCCACTGGACGATCTGAAGGGAACCCTTTTATGCTTGATAGTAATCAAGAATTTTATCAAATTAATTTCAATGAGTAAAGTTCTAAGCTATGCAGTTTGGTTGTAGGAATACTCAGATTTCTCAAACTTCCATTTGCTAGTTCACCAGCACTTGAAATGTTTCAGAGAGTTTTTGCATGGCTAAATAAGGAGCTTGATAAAATGGTTAATATGATGGGATCAGACCAAACAATATGTACCATAAATAACAAAGTTACTGAACAGATTCTTACAATGATTAAGTTTAAAATTAGTTACAGATCTGAGATATACTGGTCATGTTTTAACATCTGAAGGTTTGAAACTAGACAATGAGAAAATTACTGCAGTAATGCAAATGTCTCCTTCAAAGAATAAATACGCTCTCATGTGATTTCCTGGTATGCTGGAGTTCACAGGTTCATAGAATCTTACTAAACATATGGCCATGGAAACCATTAAGAAGTTCAGCCACATTATACAATACTAAGTGAGAGACTAATAATGTCCCCCATTAAGTAGATTCTCCCCGCATATTAAAGGTGAAACTTTTTAGTCACCATCCTGGTCATCCATAGTTGTTTTAATATCTGCTAAGGAAGCACTCTGCTTTATACATAAGGTCTGCTTAGTCCAGAGATAAGAAACAAATTTGGTTAAGTACCTGTCATGCCATTTGGTATTGTTGATGTGGTAGCATAGGTCTAGGTGTCTAGAGTGGGTGGGTGCTCCAACACTGGTTTTGTTTAAGTGAAGGAGTTCAAAATGTACTGGGTCATTTAGAACATAGGAAGTTAAGCAGACATTACTCTCAGAAGTCTATACAACACTAAGTAGAGTGGCAGGACATTTAATCTATTAGTGGAGTAGGTGAGGGTACTGAACCCAGAGATCCATCTGATGAGGAAACATTGAAGCATCTCCACTTGGTTTAGGTGCTTAGCAAGGTAGGTTCCAGTGGGGGAATTGTATTCAATGATGGACCTAATAAAGGAGGAATAATTTGGGGCTATAACTTCTTTAGACCTCAAGGATAAGTTTTGCAGGGTGGAAGGATTGTCTAACAGCCACAGAGATGTGGTAGACAAAGGAGAATTTGTTATGAACACAGGTACTCAAGTACTTGATGACTGTGACAGATTTAAGTAGAATGTCATCTGTATGGTAAACTGTACTGATTTCATAGTTACCATTGGAAACTGTGCTGCATTTCTTGTGAATCAGGGTAAGCTCATAAGTAACACTTAAAGAGTTTGCTCGGTCTAACTATTGCTGGAAAATATAAGTATCTAAATGGGATTTAATAACCACCCATAGTTTGCAATACTTAGCAAATTTGGTTAGCCATAGTTAATTGATATCAGATTTCATGTCAAACAAGTATATGCCAATGATAACAAAGGACAGGTCAGAGCCCTGTGGGATACCAGTGGAGATAATTTTCTTTGTAGAGCAAGCAATCCAAATCTTAATAGTATATGCTCTGTCAGTTAGCCAATTGCCTTTTCAGTGAGCTATGAGTGGGTTAATTTAAGTTAGGAGAGTTTGTAATAATTCTAACATGAGAGATACTGGCATAGGCCTTGGCAAGGTCCAGGTAGGCAGTGTGAAATGTGTGCCCCTGATCTATGACCTCATTAACCTTTTCAAAGACTTCAAACAGTTTAAGCAGTCATGATCTGACTTTTGCCCAAAGTGATATATATCCATGAATATAATCACATTTATATTGTAGTTTATTAGCTCAGTTATAGTACACTCTATAACCTAGCTAATAACATTATTGAGACTAGTCAGGCTAATAGGCCTGTAATTATCAGAGTCAGTAGAAGGACCACTTTTTTGCAAAGTCACCACAATAGTTGTTCTCCACACCTAGGGGATGTAGATAGTGGACAGAGTCAGACTGAAGAGTTCATTTATACAGTGATGTTCCAGCTGCTTGAGATGATGGTACTTCAGCTGGATGTAAATGATCCAACAGCACTTATCAAAAACAGTAGGGGAATAGTACGGGAGGTTCCTGGTGTCAGGGCCAAATTTTCCCTAGTGGTATAAATACCACAACATGTCTCCCATGGATAGACACCACTATACTAGTCAAGAAATGATAAAATAAATAAATGAAAGGAAGGGTTTTTCTAAATGGGGTACAGCACATCTCAACAGATATCCACAGATATTGTTCCAAAACTTTCCATGACTACTGGAAAAGTTGTACAAAGAATGGTTAGCCAAGATATAACATTGTGAAAAGTTACATGAATATATTTATGAGGAAAATGCATGTGAAAGTGACCATAAGCTATTATAGAATGTATCAATACATAAGGCACCATCAAGAGTGCAAATAATGTTCTATGATTGCACAAGTATGATGTAATTGTGAAGTATATGTGATTAAAACAGGTGCATATAGCAGATAAGATGCAACATTCATATTTGACAGAGCAACAAAAGATTTGCTTGTGAATGAACAGAAAGCTGACTGGATAAGTCTACAATTCCCTGTGAATATAAAGAACTGTAAATAGTATCATGTGTGTACAGAAAATTATTCTGAAATGTGGATGCTTTCAATAGTTACCATGATAGTTTAGCCACAGGGAAAAGAAAAAAACATTTGCTTACAATATCTGATGTTTGAGGAGGACAACTGGATCACATCCAATCAGCTAAGGAAAGAAAGACCGGCAAAAAGTATATGAATCTTAGATGGTCATCGTAAAGTGAAGGAATAAAGTTGTGATGCTATTCTTGCTAGGAGTGTCAGCACAAACAGAATAAGAAATTCAGAATTGTGCTGTGTTTAATGCTTGTCACAGTATTCACTTCTAGGAATACCTATGGAGTAAATTAAAAACAGATCTGCTTGAGTCTGATGAAGTCTCAGTGTTAGGAGATGAAAACGCTTACTGGATTCTTTTGTTACATTAAAAGTGAAGTTTGGTCTATTACCGAGTTTTATTTTATTTTTTTTTTAGTTATTCGGTCAACGTTATTGATTTTTTAGATCTGCTTCAGTATTAAGACTGCATGTATTTGAGCTGTATTAGCTATTATTGAAAGCCTCCTGAGGTTCTGGAGTTAGCAGATACAAGTAAAAGTTACATCAGTGTACTAAAAGCTAAATGTTTAAGGCACAGCATTTCAGATATGGTGTCATCAGCATACCTCTTAACTGTACAGATTTCTCAGAATGTCCAGATTTTTGCCTCATATTTTGGTCCATTTTTCATAAAATCGTGGTTTTCTGGCAAATTAGTGACAAATCATTAAAGACAAAAGTTAGAAAATAATGACAGACATTTGAGTTTCAGACTTCAAACCCTTCAGAGAAAATTCATGCTAATGCAAAACCTATAATTCTAACAACTTTCTATTTTTGCAAGAGCAATATTTAAAAACTGTCCCTACTTTTGGGTCTTTGTCCCACTTTATTTATGGCTTTGTCAAAATTTCTTGCTCTCAGAGGTTGAGAGGTATGATCATCAGATAACGGCTGACAACACGCAAATATATAACTTCATGCATTTCTATGGAACACTTCAAAGTTCAGCATATGACTTCTATTTCTAACTCTCCTCACTCAAGTGGACAAGCTGAGCAAACTGTGGAGGATTGTCAAACCACTCATGATGAAATCAAAGAATATTAGCAGTGACTGTTATGTGTTCACATTACTGGGGTACGGACAAGTTCATTGTGTAGGTCTAGCACGAATTCAGTTATTGATAGGTTGTAAAACAAACAGCAGAATTCCTACACCTGCATTGTTATTGACAAGTACAAGAGAGGATGAAATAAACTCATTGTAGACAAAAGCTCGGCTATGATCAGAATGCAACAGCTGTCTTTTTAAAAACATGAGACAGATTGAGACTACAGAAGAATTCCACATAGAAGTAACAAAAAAAGTATTGTTATAAAGCACGTGAACAGCTAGTGTCATTTGTTATTCATAATGAGAAGAAAGAAAAATTAGAAGAGACTTTCAAAATGAGTATGTATCATAACAATTATGTTGAATACAGAGACTATGACCATGACGCTTCAATGCCTGAGGTATTCAGACAAGTGTTCAGATAGCTAAAGACGTGTCCCAACTGGTATTAACACAAGGGGTGGAGGAGGAGGTTTGAGCGCAACAAGAGCAAGGACATCAAGAACAACAACAACAGTTGAACGATTTGCTACCCGATGAAGTTCCTAATATATCAACATCAGAAGTGCAATTTGTGTTCCCCTCATATATTTGAGATTTGGAAAACTTGTTTAGAAAGATAGACAGTCAATTCAAGGATTGAAAGTTTTAAAATATTTGATTGATATTGCACTTTGTATCTGTGAATATACATGTAATAATCATAAGATAAGATTCCTTTATTGCCACTGCACAAGTACAATGAAATTTGTAGCAATCCTCCTAAGGTGCATTCACATATAATGAACATGAATAAGCAAGAGACTACAATACAATACAATACCAATCAATATAATGCAATGCAATGCAGTAAACAACTAAGTTATGCACTTGGGTATAACGGAACATAAAAGGAATAAGGTAAGGTGCAGAGGAATACGAACATACACCTTACATGGCAAATGGCTATTATCTGTGCTCAGTGTAAGTACAGGATGAATGTTTTGTTGCAAGTTAATGCTGTCAAATTGGTGACCTAGAGCTGTGCAAGCATTAGCATCTGGTAGAATGTAAACAGCTGTAACTATAACAGCAGTGAACTTCCGTGAAAGGGCCTGCATTTGGTTGTCAGATCAGGAGAGCAGTAAATGTCTACAATCTTTGTGTTGCTACACCAGCTGTTATTCACAGAGATACAAAGGGCGCAACTCTGCTCTTACCCGAGTCTTTATTCCTGTCCCACCGAAGAGCTGTGCAGCCTGCCATTTCAATGGCTGCATTTACTATGCACGAGTCTAGCCATGTCTCTGTAAATAATAAAATGCACAGTCTCTTACAAGTTTGTTCTCAGAAATCTGCAGCTGGAGTTTATGCATTTTGTTTATGATAGAACAGGCATTAGCAAGAAATATGCTGGGAAGAGGTGGTTTCTGAGGATGTAGGCTGGACCTGCAGCCATGCTTTTGCTTCCTGTGTCTTCTCCTCCTTCGTCACTTGCCAGGGCTGACAACAGTCCAAGGAGAGCCTGGTGCTCTTGCTATTTCCTCTGCTATGTCATACGAGTGTAAGAATTCACTTGTAACAGCCTGCGGGTACTGAAATCTGATATGCAAGAGATCTTACTAACTGTATCTAACATCAGCCTGACTGAACATAACAGTAAAGAACATACATATGAACACAAAAACACAGACAACAAGCACTGAGTAAGAGAGTGTAGAGCTGCTGCAGCTGTGTGAGCCACCTCTTATCATAGGATCATAGGAGGCTACTAGGCTATTGACACAGAGATCATTTCAAGCCTAGCATTTTCATCCCAAAGTAATACCATAGATACTCTAGTCAAAATACAGGATTGTATTTAGTAATGACTGCCCATGTCCAGAAGGGTTCTGGGCACTGTCTCCAGTAAGAATTTACGGTGCCCCATCCACTTGTCCAGGATCCTTTTGAACAGTGTCATAGAGGTGCTCTGCTTCATATAAACTGACAGCCTATTCCAAAGATGCGGCAGCAGTGGAGAGACAAATCTGCCCCTGCAGCATGTCCTGTACAAGTCGGTTGCCATATTTAGGTCCCTGGAATGGGTAGCTGTAGTTCCATTTTATTTATGGCTGTGCAGCAAATTCATTACGTTTGGGGCAGAGATTGCTCTGTAAGCCAGGCATAAGTCTACCCTAAAAAGTCTATATGATATTGAGTATACTGACAGGGACTTTAGTTGGTCTGTGTAAAGCATGTGCTGGAGTCCCTTGATTATCTTAAAACCTCTGAGGTATCCCCAATTGCTGTAGGTGCTTTGTACGGTACATGCCGAAAGGGGCATTATACTCGATTATGGGCCTGACTAGTGATGAGAATAGAGGGGTTATAACCTCCTTGAGGAAATGCCTTTGCTAATCAAGTGTGCTACTTAGAAAGCCTTCCTTACTACTACACACATGGTGGTCAAAATTAGGGTCGCAGTCTACTTGTGATCTCAGATCTCTTACCACTTCATAGGTACATAGGGTGTTGTTGTTAATTTGTTAGTGTGAAGGGACATTGTTCTTACTAAAGGGAATAATAATGCATTTTTCTGCATTCAGTTTGAGACCATGATTAAGGCACCAGTCTGTGGTCTGCTTAAGACCCTCCTAAAGTATACTGCCATCATTTGGGGATTCAGTAATTACACCCAGTTTGCAGTCATCCACAAACTTGGTCAGCCACAGCCCCTTAGTTTTGGCCTGAACTTCTGAGAAGTATATACCAAACACTAGGGGGCCCAGCAATGACTCTTGTGGCACCCCACTGGTGACAGGTCTGCTGGTTGATGTGGAGTCACCCACTTTGATAGTGTGTGACTGGTTTGTGAGCCAGCTGGCAAATCATCTTACAATAAATGGGTTTACATTCAGTTTGCCAAGTTTATTGGTAATGCTTGTGTCAAATGCCTTTGCTGAGTCAAAGTATGTTATGTGCACAGATTTGTCATTGTCAATGGCCCTGGTCACATTTTTGAAGAAATCCACCAGGTTTAACAGACAAGATCTGCCACTGATGAAGCTGAATTGGGTCAGATGCAGGGTTTGGAAGTCGCCTATGTCTTTATTAATGAGGTCCATGGCTTTACAGATGAGACTGGTCAGACTTATGGGTCTATAAATCCCTGGGTCTGTTGCTAAGCCACCTTCGTGGAGGAGATAACTGTTACTGTTCTCTGTTCTGCAGGAACAAAGCCTGTGGTTAGGCTGTGATTTAATAGGGTACTTAATGGCGATGATAGTTCAGCTTTTAGTTTGTTTAGAAGACAGCATGGGATGCCATCTGGTCTCATAGAAGCTATGTTTTTTGCCTTAAACAAGGTTTTAATGACCAGCTCTTTGGATATGTAGGATAGCGGGAAGTTGGAGGCAAGGTTTGTGATAAGTTTGCAGGGGGTAAGGGAGTGAATTGTTTGCCAAATTTGTCCATTAGCAGGTTTGCTATCACTGCGGTATCAGTGTGTGTGATACCATTAGTCACTAGTTTGGCATGCTTGGGTCCTACCTTTTAGACTACGTACGTAGCTGTAAATGGTCTTATGGTTATCCTTGGCTGTGAATTCTAAATGTTTCTCAAAGTTACTGTTAGAGGATTTGACACGTTGTCTTATTTGCCTGTTGAGGCCAAGGAGGGTGTTTTTCCATTGTTGAGGCCTCAGCTTAGTTTTTCTTAGACAGCAACCTTTTGTGTTTGTTGTTAAGTTTGTTGATGCTGGATGTCAACCAGGGCAGCTTTTTTTTTTTTTTTTACTTGGATCTCTGGCTTTGATTCTGTCTGGAATAGCTGAGTCTATACACTTATATAAGTGATTGTACAGGGCTTTAGTGTAAGCTTTGACGTAGTTACCACTTCCAGCTAGGGGTGGGGCTTGGAAGGAATTTATACCTTCCCCAAGGAGGGCATAGTTTGCTTTGGTGAAGCTTTTTAGTCTGACTTCACCCTTTGTAAGTTCTGGTGTTAGTGCCAGTTTGAAGGTGATTGATTTGTGATCATATTTGATTAATGATGGTCTGACAGTTACAGTGGTGGATCTGTTTGTCATGTTAGTGAGGTCCAGATCTAGTATGTTTGTTCCTCCTGTTAAGGTTTGAACAATTTGTTCCAAAGCATTTGAGCTAACAAAGTCAAGGTACTTTTGCACTAGTGAGTTAGGGCTAGTGTAGGTTTCCCATTTGATGGTGGGATAATTGAAATCCCCCATGACCAGAGTGTTTGGGAATATCTGGATTGATTCCAGTTTGGACAAGTAGGCCTCATGTGCCTCATGATCCATAGAGGGGGATCTATAACTAACTATGACTTGAATGTGGATCTTACCCATAGTAGTCTGAACTTGGAGTAACTTTATGGAGTTGTCCAATCTAACTAGTCGGGAGGTGAATTTATCCCTAATATAGATTGAAACACTGCCTCCTTTGGTTTTCCCACATTCATTTTGTGCTCTGAACGTCTGCAAGGCATTGCAGCCTTGCACTGCCAATGTACACTCTGAGGCCTTGAACCAGGTTTCTGTAACTGCACAGGCATCTACATCCTCCAGTGATAGAAGTGCATCCAGGGTGTGCAGTTTTTGATTTAAGCTCCTAGCCTTTAGTACCATACCCCTTATTTTGTTATGGTTGGCAATTGTTATGTCGGCAATTTTGTTTTTCAGAACTTGCCTGAAAAAGGCACTCTAGGGGAGGCAAGACCCTTTGCCAGCAGCCAAAAGCCTAGTGTTGCCACCGGCAAACCGTCTCTGGCAAAACCTCAAGGTTTATTGACCATGCTACCCCAGGCTGACAGAAACTGGATCCCCTTTAAATGACACCAAAAACTAAGCCAATTATTAAAATCAATCGTTTTAGTTTATACTGTAGCATCATTCTAGGTGAGGGTAATATGCTGCTCAAGGCTAGGGACATACCTGTCTAGGACACATACTTGGAGAGCTCAATCATGTCTCTCTTCATATAGTCCAGTGAGGTATGGCTCAGGTCATTCAGACAGGCAGCTGATTGTGACTTTCTCCTTATCTTAACCTGGTAAGTGGGACATCTGTGTGTCTCACTATGGAGTCTACAATGACAAGAAAATTTATTTTTTGAGTGTTATGCCTTAAGATCTTGGTAGGCGAGACACTGGTGTTGAAATGTGGCTTGGGTGCTGAGGGAACTGTGTTAGTTGTAGCAGTCTTTTGTTTCGGAGGTTTCTGATGTTTCGGTAAGATTTTTGAGAAATTCTCCACATATGTTGATTTTTGTGTTGGGTACATGCAATGTATATGAGTAGTGGTACTATGTGCATAAGTAATGGTGGGGTGAGCTGATAACCTCTTCAGTATTACTGTTTTGAGTGTAAGAGTGCAGGGATTCAAGATTCTTGGTGTAGATACATCTCTCTCACTCTGTACATGAGTGAGTTATTAGTAGAAGGTTCTTAGTGAACATGAGGCAGTTGCTACACTGCCTCAGGAGATCCAAGACAACACATACAGGAGAAACCAAGCTTGTAAAACTGTCCATAATGCTAGGTTTGAAGAACTGCTATCACACAGTGGGTACTTTAATGACTGATCCTCTGTAGATTGGTATTTCTGATGGGGTTTTTGGCTGGTGGTTTAATAGGTCACAGCTCACTAGGAATACTTCTTAGAACAGAGATATACTAAAGATAAGGACTACACTAATATACTACAGATGTATCTAAGGGAATTGTCAAAATTATCTGTCCAGATATGGCACACAAATGTGTAGCAGTGCATGGTGCTGTGCAATGTGCAAACAAGCAGAAACCCACCCCAATGTGGGACTTAAATATCAGAAGCTAAAAACTTAAAAAAACTTTAAAAAAAACTATCAAGGGTGCTTACTCTAAGCCCTAGTCTAGTCACCCTTCTCTTACAAGGGTGCAGAAGGGCCCCTTCCAATCAAAGATGGCTTGGAAAATGTGCTCAGAATATAACAGCCACTACAAACAGACCCAGATGCAATAAACCTGTATCTGGACTATACAACAGCTATTAGCTACCCTTATTTATTTGGGAAACATTAAACAATGTTTTAAACAACAAAAACAGTAGTGAGACACTAAAAATGTTTTAAACATTGTTGTAAATAGTGAAAAGTAACAACAATTACTTTGCAAACACAGATACAGTAAAACAGACAAATGCAGTACAAGCAGTGCAGTTTAGTTTACAATATTACAATACAGTATTAAATAAGCAGAACACAATAAAAAGTACAGTAAATGGTTTAATCAAGGAAAAAAACATGCAACCTATGGTTTTTGGGAAGCTCAGAAGCCTCTAGTCATCTGGTATCTCAGCTCAGAGTTGTACCTAGTAGTCAACCTCAGTTCTACTCAGATTAAACAAATAGAAACCCTCTCAATCTCGGGGCTTAAGTACCAGAAGCTAAAAACTTAAAAAAAAAAATAAAAAAATCTTCAATATAGCATCTTAAAGTGCTCTATGTAGAAATAAAAAGTACATAATAGTGATATTTTTGCAGTATGTAACTACCTCATGGAAAACTATTCTGTAAGAGATTGCAGTTTGTAAGTATATCTTTAAGAATATTGATATCTTTACTGTCTGTCAGAGTCTTGTTATCTATAACATGCTGTATGGCTTCCCATTCATATTGCACAGTCTGACATCTCGGCAGCTCAGATCAAATTTCTATCATACTGATGCCTACTTATAAATCTGCTCTGGTCAGGGAGAAACTCATGGTGAAACAGATCGGGATTTGGTCTAAGGAAGCATTATTAGCTCTCCAGGATTGTTCTGAGTGTACTAACTGGAGCATTTTCAAGGAGGCAGCCACAGCATACCAGCACATAGACCTAGACGAATACAGTGAAGTAGTGATGGCTTACATCATAAAGTGTGTCAAAAGCATCATCACAAAAGCTAACCAAAAGCCATGGCTTACAAGTAAGGGCAAATGACAGAGAAACCTCAAGTGTGGCAAGGGCAAACCTGAAGAAAGGCATAAAAGAGGCTAAGAGGGAATATGGGAGGAAGGTACTAAACCACTTTGAGGACATGAGGGATACCAGACAGTTATGGCAGGATATACAACAAATTACAGTCTATAAAACAAGAGCTGCACAATGTGATGATAACATCAACTTCCTAGACTGGCTGAATACCTTTTTTAGAAGATTTGAGGAGAGGAACACAACTGTGCAAAGGTTACACACAGTGCAGTACTCAGCCTTAGCTCAATTGAAGTAAAAAGGGTGCTACAGAAAGTCACTCCCTGAAAGACGACCAGTCCAGATAATATCATGGACTCATAAAACTCCAAATATTCTCTGTCTCATATTGTCTAGTTAGAGGCGATCTCTACTTGACTTACAAAGCCATGTCTGACCCAGCTCTGTTAGAAATGCTACATCTAAAGAAATCCCAATCCCTCCACCCCACATGCTCCAGAGACCTCATCCTCATTACCACAACAGAATGTGCTGGAGGGACAGGATCATAACCCAGAGACTGCCCATGCTATGGAATAGACTTCCCATACATGTCAAACAGAGCACCTCTCTGGCCCTCTTGAAGAGAAATCTTGATGAGTGGATGGGAAATAGAAAATTCACCCAGTGGATCACTCCAGTGGCTCTACTTGACAGAGGCACTGGGAATTAAGGTCAGGTGGCATGATGTCAGAGTAATCCTATGGGCTAGGCTTGTAAAGGCTCCAGGGTCATTAGCCTAGTACACACCTATGAACCTATGGGTAAGGTGTTAAAGAGCTGTGCAAACCAACTATGTACAGTACTCACGGATATATTTAACCCCTCAATTGGCAAAGGTCCCTTCATATTACAAAGTAACGGATATCATCCC
This sequence comes from Protopterus annectens, assembly GCF_019279795.1. Taxonomy (NCBI): domain Eukaryota; kingdom Metazoa; phylum Chordata; order Ceratodontiformes; family Protopteridae; genus Protopterus; species Protopterus annectens. The sequence goes on from NC_056748.1 coordinate 699,935,819, forward strand.
TCTACCCAAAAAAAGACTCACACTCCAGCTTGAAAGACTTCAGGCCTGTTACACTAGCATCCACAATTATGAAATGTTTTGATAGGCTAGTCAAGAAAAACCTGTCTGTGGAACTACCATCAACTTTTGATCCACTGCAGTTTGCCTACAGAGAAAACAGATCCACAGCTGATTCAATAGCGGTCACATTGCATCTTGCTCTTGAGCATCTGGAGAGCAAGGACAGCTATGTGAGAATGCTATTCATCGACTTTAGCTTAGCATTTAACACAGTTGTCCCTATGCAATTGATCAATAAGCTAGTACATCTGGGTATCAGCAAACAACTCTGCAAGTGGATCCTGGACTTTTTGATTAACAGGCCCAGAAGGTTTGTGTGGACAAGAGTACCTCTAGAAGCATAACACTCAACACAAGTGTTCCTCAGGGTTGCATTCTCAGCCCCCTGTTGTTTACCATCCTAACCTATGACTGCATAACAAACCTGTACAAATCATCTCATCAAGTTTGCTGATGACACCACAGCTGTGGGTCTCATCAGGAGAGAGGGTGAGAGTGCATACAGAAAAGAGGTTAACACATTAATTGTCTGGTGTGCAAGATACAACCTTGACCTGAATGTAAGTAAATCAAAAGAGATCATTGTAGACTACAGGAAGAGGCAAAGACCCCTTACACTGCTCCTGATCAATGGCAAGATGGTGGAAAGTGTAAGCCGTACCAAATTCCTTGGAGTTCGTATCTCTGATGATTTCTCTTATAGGTTCATAGGTTCATAGGTTCATACTAGGCTATCTGCCTTTAGTATGGGGAACTATACCCATTATTTTGCTGTGCCTCTGTCGAGCAGTGACACTGAGGTAATTCCTGGGGTATATCTGCGATCTCCCATCCATTGGTCAAGATTTCTCTTGAACAAGGCCAGCGAGGTGCTCTGCCTCACATGTACCTTGTGGCTCTGATGGATCTAGATTTTTTGAGGTGAAGCATATTCATCAAATCTGGGTTTGACATGGCCTTGTATGTTAGGCAAAGGTCGACTGAATAGAGCTGGAGTTCTTTCAGTCGGGCAGCATAGGACAGATTTTTGAGGCCCTTTATCCTTTTGGTGAGGAACTTTTGTGGCCTCTCCAGCTGCTGCAAGTGTCGGGTCAGATACATTCCGAATGGGGCATTGTACTCAATCATTAGTCTGATGAGTGATTGATCTAGATGAGAATCCCTTCATGATAAGGTGGGCAATGTAGAAGGACTTCCTAACTACTTTAGCTACATGGGTGTCGAATGACAGACTACTATCAACCTGGGTCCCCAGGTCCCTGATAACTTCTTCTGTGCTCAGTGGATTGCCACCTATTTGTAACCTTGTTTTTTGACTATGCATTTTTGGCATTTAACTGGCTCTGGCACCAGTTATCCGCTTCTGTGAGACCCTTCTGAAGGATATCTGTGTCAGATGTGGTTTGCAGTCATCTGCAAACTTTGTCACCTCCTGTGTTTGCTTGTACTGGAAAAGTAGATGCCAAACAAGAGTGGGACACCACTTGTGACAGGCTTTGAGTCTGACATGGCGCCAGCAACTCTGACCCTGTGGGTTCTGTCACTCAGCCAGTTTGCAACCCATCTTGTGATGTATGGGTTAACATTTAAGCTGATGAGTTTTTCAATGATAGATCGAGGTAGGCTGTATGGACTGCCTTTCCCTCATCAATGGCTTTGGTGACTGTTTCAAAAGTCAACCAAGTTTAAAAGGCATGATCTGCCTTTGACAAAGTCAAACTGGGTTGGATCCAAAGTCTGCAAATTCCCTATGTCTTTATTTATGAGGTCCATTATGATCCTCTCCATGGCTTTGCAGATAAGGCTTGTCAAGCTAATGGGAGGGTCTGTGGAGGCAATCCAGAGGTAAGACTTTGATTAAACAGCTGTCCTAGCTGTGGGTTTAATTCCTCATTGAGGGGTCACCATCGGGTCCCACGGATGCTGTGTGTTTTGCTTTGGAGAGATCAGTCCTCACTTGAGATGTTTGGGGGCTGCACTCATTTGGTATAGATATCTCTCCTTTGGAGAAGTTTGCACTGAACCTGTCAGCCAGTATGTTGGCAATGTCTGTAGGATCAGTAATCTTCACATCATTTTGAACTAGTTCTGAGCATATCTGGGAGTTTCCTCCTAGGTTTCTAACATAGCTAAAGAAGGCCTTATGATTGTCTTTTGAGTCTTTAGCTATTTTTCTCTCGAAATTTGCTTTGGATGATTTTATGAGAGCTCTTAGTTTTTACTTATAGTGATCAAGGGTGTCTTACCTTTTAAGGATTTTGCTCTATCTTGTAGTAGCTTCCTCCTTTGTTGTAGAGTTTGTTTATGGCTGGGGTCCACCAGACTGGATGCTTGCCTTTGGTACAAAGAGTCTTTGTTTTGCTTGGGATTGCCTTATCCATGCAGTCCTGCAGGTGCTGGTAGAAGGCGAGTATTGGGCCTGAAAGGAGACCACACTAGTCTTTAGAAGTGTGAAGTCAGCGGATGAGGACCTCCAGCGAGATTAGTTTGTGATCTGATCTCACCAGTGAGTTGAACATTGTGCTCCCATGTTCGTGATGATGAGGATGGTGACTAGTTGTTCCATGGCATTTGAGGTCTATATTAGGATAATTGAAGTCACCTAGTATGATGGTGTTTGGTGATACATTTATCTAGTGTTTTCAGGAAGGCCATGTGAGTTTCCTGAGTTTGTGAGGGTGGCCTGTAACATGCTACAATTTGCAGAGCAGTCTTGCCTATGGTTAGTCTTGAGGTGTGGGTGTCCTTGATGAATATGGATACTTGAACCAGGTTTCTGTCACAGCACAGACATCGATGTTCTCCATACTGAGAAGGGCCGATTTAGACTTCTGGCATTGAGCAGCATTACCCTTAGTTTTTTCCTTTTTGTGTTCTAGGGTGGTAGGTTTAGAATTTGAGCCTTGCCTAAAAGGCACTATGGGGTGGCGGTGACAGGTGCAAGCGTGGCTTGTCCAGCATGTCATCCCAGGCAGACAGATACTGGATAATGACACCAGTGTTTAAGCCAATTGTTAAAGCTGATCATCTTATCTCTGTATTGTGGCATCATTCTTGGTGAAGGTAGGATACTGCTCAAGGTCAGGGTCATACCTGCCTGGGCTAATCAGAGAGCTCCTCAATGTCTCTTTTCATGTAGTCCAGGTCGTTTACACCAGCGTGGACAATGACTGAGTCGTATTTGTACCTGCTGTTGAGAGACCTGAGTGCTTGCGTAGGCAGCTTACTGTGACCTTCTCCTTACTCAGTCTGGTGAGCGGGACATCAGTGTGTCTGACTATGGAGTCACCAATGACTAGTGTGTCTGGCATTGTGTTTGGCCTTAAGGGCTGTGACTGTTTGACACTCTGACTGTGAGGTCTATGTGTTGGTGTTGTGTTCTGAGGTGGTGGTTGTTTGGGTGTCTGCTTTGGTGGCCTCTGCTGTTTTGGTAGATTTTTGATCAGAGCCTTGTGTTTATGTGTATGATTTGAGGTTGTAATGGTACTATGTGAGACTGGGTCTATAGTGTGTGTGGTAACCTTCTCCTCCTGACTGGTCTTGCCAGTCCTATGTTGAGAGAGCTCAGCCTCCAGTTTGGCCGTATAGTTGCATCTCTCGCATGTATTTGTGTTTTGTGGGAGGAGGAAAGGTTGTTCAGGTACATGAGGCAATTGAAACATTGCCTCAATATTCCCAGGTTCACCAGCTGAGCAGGAGAGGACACTAGCAACTGATCCCTCGACATGCTAGAAGGGTAGAAACTTTAAAAAGATTCCGAAATGGGGGTTGCCTTTTGGGGTACTATCTATGACAAGAGTGCCGTATCAAGGTAATAAGTACTGTAGGAGCAAGTGCTAGGTTTAATAGATAGAGAATAGTCTACTTGGAGTCAAGTAGAGTTGATCTTTTAGTTATAGGATGATTTGATCAGTAGTATAGTTGTAGTTTTAAGGGAAAATTTGAAGAGTGGACTTTAGGTAGCCCGAATAGTTTAAACCTGCTTAACCGCACTGCCCTAGTGTGCAACAGTGGCAGCTCGGCTAAATAAACTCTAAATCGGCTTAAAGCGTTCTGCGTTTTATACCAGGTGGCTGGAAAAAGCTAGAAACTGGCTCAAAACGACCAATAAACTACTAGTTACTGGCTGAAACCTCACAAAACTGGACCCACTGGTCCAAATAAGGCAAGGAAACAGTACACAGGAACTACAACCAAAGCCCAGGAATCAGCAACCCTGAAACTGGACTAAACTAGTAAAGGAAACAGTACACAGGAACTACAACCAAAGCCCAGGAATCAGCAACTCTGAAACTGGGCTAAACTAGTAAAGCAGGAAAAAAAAGAGATATTTTTTCTTTTTTTTCACAAAACAGGCAGAAACAGGTACAGCAAACACTTATAAATGCTATGAATCAGCTACTACAGCTTACACAGAAGAATTTGCTACAAATACAGTCAAATAGTAACAAACAAGGATTCCAAGTGCAATATTAAGTTAAATGCAGTAAAGACAGCTTCAATGTAGCAGAAAGGCAGGCGAAATACAGTTGCTAGGTATTCAGATGTGGAAAGCAACAAAGAATCTACTTAGTATCAAGAAAAGTCATTCAGCTCTCTGCAGCCTGGATTACTCTGCTGAGTCTGTGCTGAGTAGGTACAAGCTGAAAGTTTTATACCAGGGGCTGGAGAAAGCTAGAAACTGGCCCAAAATGACCAATAAACTACTAGTTACTGGCTGAAACCTCACAAAACTGGACAAAAGGCAGCTCAATGCTTCCCACTCCCACTGGTAAGCAAGGTAGCTTCCCTTCCCCAAATAAGGCAAGGAAACAGTACACAGGAACTACAACCAAAGCCCAGGAATCAGCAACTCTGAAACTGGACTAAACTAGTAAAGCAGGAAAAACAAGAGATATTTTTCTTTTTTCTTTTTTCACAAAACAGGCAGAAACAGGTACAGCAAACACTTATAAATGCTATGAATCAGCTACTACAGCACAGAAGAATTTGCTACAAATACAGTCAAATAGTAACAAACAAGGATTCCAAGTGCAATATTAAGTTAAATGCAGTAAAAACAGCTTCAATGTAACAGAAAAATACAGTTGCTAGGTATTCAGATGTGGAAAGCAACAAAAATATACTTAGTATCAAGAAAAGTCGCTTATTCAGCTCTCTGCAGCCTGGATTACTCTGCTGGCCCACGTGGAGTCTGTGCTGAGTAGGTACAAGCTGAAAGTTTATACCAGGGGCTGGAAAAGCTAGAAACTGGCCCAAAACGACCAATAAACTACTAGTTACTGGCTGAAACCTCACAAAACTGGACAAAAACCAAAGCCCAGGAATCAGCAACTCTGAAACTGGACTAAACTAGTAAAGCAGGAAAAACAAGAGATATTTTCACAAAACAGGCAGAAACAGGTACAGCAAACACTTATAAATGCTATGAATCAGCTACTACAGCTTACACAGAAGAATTTGCTACAAATACAGTCAAATAGTAACAAACAAGGATTCCAAGTGCAATATTAAGTTAAATGCAGTAAAACAGCTTCAATGTAACAGAAAGGCAGGCGAAATACAGTTGCTAGGTATTCAGATGTGGAAAGCAACAAAAATATACTTAGTATCAAGAAAAGTCGCTTATTCAGCTCTCTGCAGCCTGGATTACTCGGTACAAGCTGAAAGTTTTATACCAGGGGCTGGAAAAGCTAGAAACTGGCCCAAAACGACCAATAAACTACTAGTTACTGGCTGAAACCTCACAAAACTGGACAAACCACTCCCACTGGTAAGCAAGGTAGCTTCCCCTTCCCCAAATAAGGCAAGGAAACAGTACACAGGAACTACAACCAAAGCCAGGAATCAGCAACTCTGAAACTGGACTAAACTAGTAAAGCAGGAAAAACAAGAGATATTTTTTCTTTTTTCACAAAACAGGCAGAAACAGGTACAGCAAACACTTATAAATGCTATGAATCAGCTAAATACAGTCAAATAGTAACAAACAAGGATTCCAAGTGCAATATTAAGTTAAATGCAGTAAAACAGCTTCAATGTAACAGAAAGGCGTATTCAGATGTGGAAAGCAACAAAAATATACTTAGTATCAAGAAAAGTCGCTTATTCAGCTCTCTGCAGCCTGGATTACGAGTCTGTGCTGAGTAGGTACAAGCTGAAAGTTTTATACCAGGGGCTGGAAAAGCTAGAAACTGGCCCAAAACGACCAATAAACTACTAGTTACTGGCTGAAACCTCACAAAACTGGACAAAGGCAGCTCAATGCTTCCCACTCCCACTGGTAAGCAAGGTAGCTTCCTTCCCCAAATAAGGCAAGGAAACAGTACACAGGAACTACAACCAAAGCCCAGGAAAGAGGAAGTCTGAAACTGGACGAAAGTAGAAAAGCAGGAAAAACAAGAGATAAAACAGGCAGAAACAGGTACAGCAAACACTTATAAATGCTATGAATCAGCTACTACAGAAGAATTTGCTACAAATACAGTCAAATAGTAACAAACAAGTGCAATATTAAGTTAAATGCAGTAAAACAGCTTCAATGTAACAGAAAGGCAGGCGAAATACAGTTGCTAGGTATTCAGATGTGGAAAGCAACTCTTGGTCCGGGAACACCTGCCATAGAGTTGAAAAGCACAGAAATGTCTCCACTTTTTGAGAAGACTCAAAAAAAAAAGGCAAGACTACCATTGTCAGCACTTTCCACCTTCTACAGAGCAGCAATTGAAAGCATCCTGACATCCAGTTTTTCAGAATGGTATGGGAGCTGTTTGGTCACAGATAAGAAATCCCTGCAGAGAGTGGTGAGAGTTGCCCAGAAGATAGCTGGCATTAGTCTGCTTATATTTCAAGATCTTTATACATCTAGCAGCCTAAAGAGAGCCACCAAAATACTAAATGACTTAACTGATCCTGCAAACAGTCTGTCTATGAGCCTGTCATCAGGTAAAATATACCATAGTAGTCGATGCAGGACAACTAGATTCAAAGACAGTTTTGTCCGAAGGTGATCAGACTTCTTAACTCCAACATTAGGTCTGATCATTGACAGATCAGGATGTTGGGACTTCCCATTCACTGTGTGGTATTATTTTATCTATTATATATTAAGCCTAGCCAACCATTATAATTGATACTACTAACCCAGGTGCAATATTTTTTCTTCAGCTGCTATGTGCTTGTTCAACCATAATATGGTACATGGCAGAAAACAACTTCCTTAGCTGCTAAAGGTCTTCCCAGGTGCAAACAAGTAAGAGAAAAACAGAAAATATTTCTGAGTTGACTACCACGGAGCTAGAAGTTAGTGTTAAAACCTTAATGTTGAAAATTAAAACTTTAGACTTTATTTAAACATAAAACTTAATTTAAAACCAAAGGGTAAAATAAGAAAAGCACTTTCAACCTATTCAGGCCTTCTTCAGTTCAGTAAATCTTTTAGGTTTGTGCTGAATGTTTTAAACATCTATGTACCTATCAGGTACATTTATTTTGGACACCACTTCAGTAGCTTCAATTCATTAAACACTTAAAGAGCAAGCCTTCCTCGATAATCAACTAATGGATATACGCCTATTTTTTTAACACAGGTTTAAGGGGAACTACAGCATTTAACCCTGGATACTTGTGTGTTGTAAGGTTAGTGATCCATTTTATTTCTTGGGTTTCTGTTAGATTCTTCATATCTCCTCCTCTGGGATTTGGTATAATTATATTTACAGCTTGGAAGTAAAAATAATGTGTAGGAAAACATTTCACATGGCTGGCCAAACTATTTTGAACTTCTTCATGTAAAATATCTATAAGGAGCCTTAAAATACAGTCCTTGAAGCGTTGGCCCTTTTTCCCTATATAAAATGCTGTACACTGTTTACAGGTCGCTAAGTATACTAGATGTTTAGTGTTACATGTAGCAGATGCCTTGAAATTATATTATTTGCCATTTAATGGATGCCTAAATCCTGAAACAGGGTTAATATGTGGGCATGCTTTGCATCTCCCACATTTTCTCATTCCTGTGGGTTCAGGGAATCTTTTGTGGTGACCATCTTTATGGCAAAGTAACTGTTTCAAGTTCTTTATATTTTTATAAACAAATCTTGGTTTTTCTCCCACTAATACCTTGAGCTTCTCATCTTCCAGGAGTATCGTCCAATACTTATTAATGATTTCACAAATTTGCTGATTATCTGAGCTGTAGGTGAGCAAACAATTAATCTTCTGCCCTTGCTGTTTCTCCTGGGATTTAGCTTTGTGTTCATCATCAGATACTGTTAAATAGTAAGGGCAATCTTTAGTCTTTCTGAAGGTATTATAATATATTGGTTTATTCAGATCTGATTCTTTATAGCCTCTCTTTCTAAGATGTCCTTTAAGCAATTCACATTCCTTCTTAAATATATCTTCCTCAGTACATAACCTAGATAAGTGCATCCTTTGATTTTCCATTATATTCCTATAGATATGACTTGGATGCTTATTATGGCAATATAAATAATGGTTATGCCAAGTTTCCTTGTGATGTACTCCTGTTCGGAGGCCTTGCTTGACATTATAGCTAATTCTAACATCCAAAAAGTTAATCTCTTTATCTGAGTATTTAACTGAAAATTTGAGGAACTCTGTGGTAGAGTGCAAATAGTCTATGAATGCTTGCAAATCTATGACCTGCCCCATCCACACAATAAAAATATCATCCACAAAGTGCCCATAAAATAATAAATGACTTCTCCATGGATTCTTCGAGCATATTATGTTTTGCCGTTCCCAATATGCAAGTACCAAGTTCGAGTAGGTGTTGGCATACGGTGTGCCCATTGCCACCCCCCATGTTTGTAAGTAGCATTTGTCACCATAAAGAAAAATATTGTTGTGAAGAATGATATCTAATAAGTGACAAATAATGTCAGCATTAAACTTCATTTCATGTGCTAAAGATCTTACTGCTTCGATCCCATAGTCATGAGGCATTACCGTGAAAAGATTGTTAACATCCAATGTTACCAAGAGCAGCTTAATTCCCTATTGAATTGCATTCATTTTATCTGATAAGTGTCTTAAAAAAGTACCAGTATCTCCAATTATGGAATGTATTCTTGATAGTTGCTGCTTTAACTCATTCTCAACATACATGGAGAGGGGTTCAGTCACCCAACCTCGTCCCATCACAATTGGTCTTAATGGTGGATCCTCCGGGTGTTTATGGACCTTTGGCAAGCCACTTATAGTTGGAATGATAGGATGATCCACACTGAAAAAAATGTACAGTTCTTGGTTAATCCTACACTCCATGAGTAGTGCACAGATATCATTTACTTGTTTCATTTTTCTTTCCCGTATATTTTAGGATATAACTTCATATGTTCAGACGTTCTGTTATCCTGTAGCAAGGGTAGCATATTTTTTCTGTACCAATCAGCTCCCATTACCACAATGGCACCACCCTTATCAGCCGGTTTAAACACTATGTCCTGCCTTTGTTGTAACTTGGATAGCGTTTTACTCTCATCCAATGTCATATTCATAAAACGCCTTTTGTTCATTTGATTATCCCTTCGTTTCCATACTTCATTTTCACATAGGTGAACAAATGTTTCCACGGTGGGATGGTTAACTGGAACAGATGAACTTGGTGTATGTCCGTTCATTAGTAGAAGAGCTATTCCCAAAAATCAATTTTAAAGTTAAATTCCTACCAAACATTTTTATATCAACATAGAACTCATTTAGGTCAGAAGTTAGTAAGGGAATAAATGTCAGTCCTTTAGACAAAATACTAATACTTGCTTTATCCAGGTGTTCATTGACAAGTTAATCACCAAGGACTGTTCTTCTGGAATCTCTACTAAAATTTCTTCTTTTTTTCTTTCTTAAGTGTCTGCCTACGTATGGAAACAGTAAACATCTAGTATACTTATCGACCTGTAAACAGTGTACAGTATTTTATATAGGGAAAACTGACCAACGCTTCAAGGACCGTATTTTAAGGCACCTTATAGATATTTTACATGAAGAAGTTCAAAATAGTTTGGCCAACCATGTGAAATGTTTTCCTACACATTCTTTTTACTTCCAAGCTGCAGATATAATTATACCAAATCCCAGAGGAGGAGATGTGACGAATCTAACAGAAACCCGAGAAATAAAATGGATCACTAACCTTAGAGCACACAAGTATCCAGGGTTAAATGCTGTAGTTCCCCTTAAACCTGTGTTAAAAAATAAGCATATATCCATTAGTTGATTATCCAAGGAAGGCTTGCCCTTTAAGTGTTTAATGAATTGAAGCTACTGAAGGCGTGTCCAAAATGAATGTTCCTGATAGGTACATAGATGTTTAAAATATTCAGCACAAACTTAAAAGATTTACTGAACTGAAGAAGGCCTGAATAGGTTGAAAGTGCTTTTCTTCTTTTACCCGTTGGTTTTAAATTAAGTTTTATATTTCAATAAAGCCTAAAGTTTTAATTTTTAGCATTAAGGTTTTAACGCTGTCTTCTAGCTATCTTCTAGGTGGTCAACTCAGATATATAATGTGGTACATGGTTCATGTGCAATACTATTACTTGAACTTTGCTGTTAGCTTTGTGTTTTTAGTATCTTAACAAGTGTGTGTTTCTAGGGATATATATAGCTATATACTTGTGTAAAGATGATAATACGATATTGTTAGTACTATTATATATGGCTTTAAATTATGTCTTTCTACGTATGTGGCTTCTTTTTTGTCTGTCCCATGATGAGCTGATTGCACGTAATCTCATTTAATCTACAGTTGTGTAGATCTAAATGACAATAAAGTTACTTTTGACTTGACTTTTTTGAAGGTTAAATATGATGAAAGTGACAGCATGAATTTGTGTTCTATCTTATTATTCATTGTTACAATTACAAATACCATATATAGCCAAGAAACATAATTTAGTGGCTATTATTGGACCAAGTGCCCATGCTATTGTGTCCATTACAGATGGTACAATCACTGCATTACATACAGGCACCTAATGGACCAGGAGATAGTGAACTGATACTGGGTGGACAAGGTGACCATACAAAAGCTAGGTGAACTGCATCACCTGCCTGGAATGTACACTCCAGTGGAAACAAAGTTATGTGAATCATTAACTATCCTAACTAGCGAGACCGTTCAGTGATCAACAGGGGATGACTTAGACATTTCATATGTTTCAGCCTCAAATTTTCTGCCCCAGATTCAGCACACCATGCTGCAGAATATGGAGCAGCATAGCTGGTTCCACAGGCCTACAGAGGAAAAAGCCACCACTATGCTGGCGTTTTACAGCATATTTTAATGTGCGGTCCCGAGAGCCGTAACCTGCACACAGATTGTCAGCAACTCCCCATCTGGTGCACAGGGATGGAGGTACATCAACAGGAAGCACTTCTAGTCTCTCAGTTGCAAGATGGTGTTTAATACTCAGGTTTTCACCCAGCTGTCAACTGTAACTTAAACAAACAATAAAAAATAGCTATTTCTACCATATATATACCTCATGGTAACAACATCCCTACACTTGAACTATTCCTTGGTTGGGTCTCTCAAACCATTTCCTGTGAAACCATCATTCTAGGCGATGTCAGCATTGACTGGAATACTGTGTCCTCTATCTCTACCACTACTAGCATCAACCTATATACCTTTTCACAACTTATAACCTCACCTACTCGCATTAACCAACAAACAAATACCGGCTCTACTCTGGACTGGATTCTTACCTCCCACTCCAACCACTATCATAACCACACTACTCTACCTTAGCGATCCCCTCCCAACTTCTATTCAGCGCCACTCCCCCCAAACTTCTAAATCACACACATATATAGACCACTATAACCTATCTAACATTGACCCAAATGTATTTAATCAAACTTTCTCTTCTATCAGTTGGTCTTTCCTTTTTGACCTCCCCCTTGAAGAAGCTGTCCTAAAATTTAACAGCACATTTCTCAACATTCTCAACTCCTTGGCCCCCATCAGGAACTAAGAGTTAAAACCAACTACACACCCTGGATCACCAAGGACTGTTCTTCTGGAATCTCTACTAAAATTTCTTCTGTCCGTCATGCAGAAAAGGGACAGTGCCTGGAAATCCTGACATAAGGATAAAACTATGCGAATCTCCAGCTATACAGAGAACTTTGAAGTTTAACTGAAAAACAAATCAACCTAGACAAAAAAAATTTACTTCAGCAAAAAAAAAACCCTCATTCCAACCCCTCAAAATTCTGGTCCACTATCAACAAGCTTTTACAACCAGGAAACCCATCTCCCCCCACACCCTTTCCCTAATTCCTCCTGTATCAAAACTGCTACTTTGCTGAACTCCTTCTTCATTAACTCGATACAGAACTTACTTAAAACCTAATTCTGACTTTATCCTTGACACAGCTCCCCCACTTCCCAATTCTACTCCTTTCTCCATTAAACTGAGAAGTTGTAATCCACACCACAGGAAGAAGGAGCCTTCACAAATGCTTAAAAATTCCTTTAATCCTTGACAAAAAGAGTATACAAGCTCTTTTATGGTTTAAAACGAAAGCACTTATAAACTCTTTTTGCCAAGGATTAAAGGAATTTTTAAGCATTTGTGAAGGCTCCTTCTTCCTCTGGTGTGGATTACAACTTCTCAGTTTGGTCTTTTTCCTGGTTTGCCTTTCTCCATTAAACCAATTCCGATTGCAACTATCCGATTGCTTCTCAATAAACTTAAACCCTGCTCCCCCTCTGCTGATAACCTACCACCTTTCTATCTTAAGTTAGCAGCTTCCTACCTAGTCTTCATACTTATTAATTGTTCAGTTAAGGAAAGACTTGTCCCTGCCATCTGGAATAATTTCTATGTTATACCCCTATACAATGGAGGAAACTACACTGACCCCTCAAATTTCAGACCCATTCCTATTCTATCCTCCCTTTCTAAAATTCTTGAAAAAGTGCATAAACAAACAGCTCATTTCTTATCTCATCCAAGAGAACCTCCCCACCGCCACACAACATGGTTTCCAACCTCATCATAGCACTTCTACGGCACTTATATATTTTACTCATTCTGTTTCTTCATCTCTTGATAATAATAAATTAGTCTCGTACCTGTTCCTCGACCTCTCTAAAGCCTTTGATACTGTATCCCATAACCTCCTATTCTCCAAACTAGCTTACCTCAACTTCTGTAACTCCACTGTCACCTGGTTCTCTAGTTATCTATCAGATAGGCTACAATCTGTTAAATGGCTCTCTGCTACCTCACCTTTCCCTTCTGTTCAAACTGGGGTTCCCCAAGGCTCCATCCTGGGGCCCACCGCCCACCTTATTCAATATCTTTACTAAACCTCTACCATTCCTGCCCACACTCCACCCTGATTCAATGTGCTGACAACTCAGCTATGATCTCCACATATGACACTCTTCCTCACCTACTCACCCTCACTCAAGTATCTCTGCATTCTGTTGAAAAATGTCTCACTACTAATCAACTGCTGCTTAACCCTAACAAAACTAAACTCCTACTCCTCCGGTCTAAACCTCTCCAACACCTCAAACCCTCCTTCTCTGTCTCCTCTCTAAATAACATTTATATCAAAGTAGAATCTCATAGTAAACTCCTTGGAGTTCATGTAGATGATGAACTGAAATTTGACATACACATCAATAATTGTATTAGAAAGACACACCAAAAACTCAGACTACTGTACAGGAACAAAAAATTCCCAACTCCAGAATCTAGACTGTCCTTAGCTCAAGATTACCTAATTCCGACCCTACTCTACGCCTCTCCAATATTTACCCACCTCCAAAAGAACTTGACAACCAAACTTGAACTCACTATAATAAATAGCCAGATTCGCCAGTAATGTCCCCTTTTGAATGCACCACTTTCTTTCCTTGCAAAAACTTCACTGGCTTGAAATTCAGCACCAACTCCTCCTGCCACACTCCACCTGACCCACTCTATCCTTCACCAACTCCTGGCTTGTCCATCTCTGGCAAACCTTATATCCCCCGATATCCCCTAGCATGACCTACATAGCTCTGACCAACTCTTGTTGCATGTTTCCAAACCCAACAAATCCATTGGTAAAATACTTTACAGCCACTCAGTCACCTCTGCCTGGAACAAACTTATTTCACATATATGCACACTTAACAATACCTACAGCTTTAAATCAACTTTAAAGGAATTCCTGCATGCCTCTTGGATCTGCCCCTGCAATGACCCTACCTGAATAGCACCACCTTGCCTCTCTCTTAACCACTAAGACCCCTCATCTTATTACCTTAACTGCTGAGTAACTTAAGCTTCTTATCATATTTCCTTCACCACTGACTGCCCTCCAATCAGTCACCTTTTTCAGTTACTCCTCAAGAAGCTAAGTCCTCTTATTACTTAATGATAGTACTGTCAAGCTGACTTCTTTGTGCCATAGACTGTCTTGAATCCATGTCATCATAATTTAGTGTATAATGTTCCTATGATATTACTTGCATGTCTCGTATTTTGTATGATGTATTTGTTTTTAGCTATGTATAATGACTAAACATGCATTCCTCTAATTGTTGGATTTCTCACTGTATTTATAACTTTTGTAGTGATGCTTTTCTCCTTGGGTCTCTGCTGATAAAGAGCATTCTTCCCAGTCAGACTAACCCGGTTAACAAATGTCAAGTAAATATATAAATAATAAATAAATAAATGATGCCTCAATACAAACAGAAAATGATTGACTTCAGTAACTGGCTTCTGGTGTCATTCTGAGGGGATCCAGTATTTGTCAGCCTGGGATAACATGATCAACAGACCTTGATGCTTTGCCAGAAATGGTCTTCATCTGTCACCCCTAGGATTTCAGCTACTGGCTAAGGCTCTTTCCACTCCCATAGTGCCTTTTTTAGGCATTGTCTCAAGGACAAAATTCCCAACGTAAAAACTCCATCTAAAAACAACATCAAGGTTATGCTGGTAATGCTAGGAATCTTAACATGAAACTGCACTTGATGGAAGCAGTCCCCACCTTGGAAGATGTAGACATTTGTGCAGTCATGTAGACCTGGTTCAAGGCTGTGGAGAGCACCACAGCCATACTGGGTTACACCTCCTTTCACACATTCAGACCACAGACTGAAGGCATAAAAACTAAATGAGGAGGTGTATCAATTTTTATTGAAGATAAATACACCTCCAGATATGTCAAACAGCATGATTCCCTTAGATACATCAGGTGCAATTAACTGTTGGTAGGACACCTATTCAAGTCATTGCTAGCTACAGGACTCTCTCCATGAATCGGGATACCCACTCTGACTATTTGGATCTACGTGAGCCTATCAAGATACATCTGAACACCATGGTTTTAGGTGACTTTAACTACCCATCCATTGACTGGGCAAATTACTTGTGCTCAAACTCACTTGCCCAAAGGTTCCTCAACTTTGTTAACACCAATGCCCTGGACCAGCTGGTTGACACCCCCACAAGGGGTGCCAACATCCTGGTCTGGTGCTTACCAAAATGGGGGATCACTGTAACTCCCCCACTGTGATGTCTTTCCTGGTGAGATCTGACCACAAATCAGTCTCATTTGAAGTAACTATCACACCTGACCCCCCCAGCAACAACTAAACTAAGAAACTTCTCCAAAGCAGATTATAAACTCTTACAGGATGGTATGAATAATTTCTCTGCACCTCTTCCCTCAGATGGAACTGGCAACTATGCAGAGTTATTCACCAATGCTTTATAGAAACACCTGTATAACTGTATTGACTTGGCTCTACCTGATAGGATCAAGGAAGAGCAAACCTGCCTGGTGGACAACTGCCATTAACAGGCTTTACAATAAGAGGAATAAATTGCCATCTAAGAGTAAGAGAGGCATGAGCTTTAAACTGGAAACACTCCCTCATCAGCTTAAACAAGAGAATAAGACTTCTTGTAAAGTCCTCCAAAGCACACTATGCATCCAAATTGGCTTCCTCAAATAAAGACAACCATAAGGCATTCTTTAGTTACATCTGTAACCTAAAAGGAAAGGCCCAGATTTGCACCAAACTGGTAGTTACTGATACCATGTATACTGAGCCTGTGGACATAGCTAACCTGTTGGCTGACAGGTTCTGTGAAAACTTCACTCCCTGTTCCTGTCACTCATACCCAATGACATCCCTGCCACCTGTCCCATACCTTGTGTCTCTAAAGAACAGGTTGTTAACACCCTGTCTAAGGCCAGGAACACAACATCTATCAGACCTGATATCCAAGGCTTTGTCCTACATGGGCTTCAACAAGAATTAACAACACCATTGGGTACTCTTTTCAATCATAGTCTAAGCACCAACTTCAGCCTAGCTAAATGGAAAATGGCCACCATTATTCCCTTGCACAAGGGTGGTTCTTCCACTGACTTGGGGGACTATAGACCTATTGGCCTGACTAGCCTTATCTGCAAGGCCATGGAGAGAATCATCATGGCCCTTATCAACAAAGATATAGGTAATCTCCAAACAGTTGACCCTACTCAGTTTGGATTTGTCAAAGGGAGATCATGCCTGTTAAGCCTGGTGGACTTCTTTGAGACAGTCACCAAGGCTCTGGATGAAAGGAAATCTGTGCATACAACGTACCTAGACATAGCCAAGGCATTTGACACTATCCTCCACTCAGACATCATTGATAAACTCACCCAGCTCAATATCAACCCTTATATTTTTAGTTGGGTCACTAATTATCTCACTGATAGAACTTATATAGTCAAAATAGGGGAATCCACCTTCAACAGCAGACCTGTAACCAGTGGTGTTCCACAAGGATCAGTCCTGGGACCTCTACTGTTTGAAATCTATTTCTCTCGAAGTACAAGCAAAAACTAAATGTCTGTGACTGACAATGTTTGCTGATGACTGCAAACTGGGAGCAGTCATAGAATCTCCAAATGATGTCAACAACCTTACAAGAGGGTCTTACACAAACAAATGATTGGTGCCAAAGTCATGGCCTTAGACTCAATGCAAAATAATGTATTATCATCCCTTTTGGTAAGGGCGATTTTCCTGCTAACTACCACTCATGTCGACAGCAAACTCATCTTTGACCACCATGTCTCCACAGTGGTAAGAAGGGCATTCTACGTTGCTCATCTTATGAGTAAGGGGATTGCTTCCAGAAAAAAAAAGTTATAACTTCCTTGTACTCTTCCTTCATCACGCCAATAATTGAATGCAACGTCCCTTTTGGTATGTACTGTTCCAAGCACCTGCAGCAATCAGAGTGATCACAAATGTTCCTCACAAGGAAAATTCTAGGTCTTCAGCGTCTGTCCTATGTGGCTCATCTGAAATTACTGTCACTTTATTCTGTTTCATACAGACTACTCAGTGGTGATCTTTGCCCTGCATACAAGGCAATATCCGTGCTTTATTGGAAATGATACATCTCCATAAGTCAAATGTTTCACAGGTTACTCACTCTAAAGACATTAACCTGGTATGTAACATTAATAGAACCTGCTTGAGGGGCAGATTTGTCTCCCAGAGGTTACCACCTTTGGGACAGACACCCACTTCATGTCAAACAGAACATCTCATTGGCCCTCTTCAAACACAGTCTGGACAATTGGATGGGTAACCATAAATTCACACCAGGGTTCCACCTGTGTCCTTCTTGAACAGGGGCAATAGGTGATGATCATGGAGATAAGGGTAGAACTGAGCTAGGCTTGTAAGGTCCCAAGGGTCATTAGCCTAGTAATGTCCTATGATCTTGTGAGGGCCTGACACAGACAAATAACTGGTGCCAGAACCATGGTCTAAAAATTCAATGCAAAAAATACTTAATTATACCATTTGGGAAGATGATCACCTCTGCAAATTACAACATTGATAACACTCACCTAAGAGTATATTCAGTGGTAAGAGACTTGGAAACTCAGGCTGACAGTAGACTGAACTTTGATCACCATGTCTCCATGGTAGCAAGAAACTCATTATACATGGCACAACTTATAAGTAAGGGCATGGCATCCAGATCTAAGGAGATCATAGTCCCAGTGTACTCAGCCCTCATTAGACCAATAATTGAGTACATTGTACCCTTCAGCATGCACCTGACCCAGGCATTTGCAACAGCTGGAATGGCCATAGAGGTTTCTTACTAAAAGAATACAAAGTGTAAATAATATGTCTTATGTAGACCACCTAGTAATCCTGTCTCTGTATTCAGTCCCAACAGACTAATGAGGGGTGATGTCTCTGACATAAACAAAACATGTTGGTGGGACAGGCATGTGTCTCAGAGATTACCCCTTATGTGGAACAGACTCATTATTCATGTGAAACAGAGCTCTTCCCTAAACCTATTGAAATGCAGTTTGGATCAATGGATGGGAAATCATAAATTCATCCCTGGCTTGTTGCTAAGGCCGTTATGGAAGGGGAAGTTTGCAGATGTCCTAAGATACAGGCATATACCAAAGCCATTCTAGCCCATAGGTTCATAGGTTCACAGGTTCATACTAGGCCAACAACTACCAGGGTCTTTACAATCTACCCATGCAACCCAGCTCAGTTTTATCTCAGAGGTCCCTGGATGCAGTATGCTGGGGTATGTTGGGTTATGTGTTGTGGGGGTATGTTACTCGAGGATTAATTAACTTACTGTCAACTTCTGTCCATCAGAGACATGAGGGACAGGCCAGGGGTGAATTTGCAATTTCCCATCCCATGATCAAGGTTTCTTCTGAACAGGATCAGGGATGACCTCTGTTTCACATATATGGGGAGCTTATTCCATAGCACAGAGATCCTTTGAAACACATATTGGTCCCTCCAGCGGCTCTATTTATGTTGCAGACAAAGTTCAGGTCATTGAATCTAGTGTCTCTGGTGTTGTTTGTCTTGTGTATGTGCAACAGAGCCATCAAAGCTGGATCTAAGGACATCTTATATGCTAGGCACAGATCGCCTCTCAGTAACCTGTAGGAGACTGAGTACAGAGATAGGAACTTAAGGTGATCTGTGTAGGGTAGGATATTCCCACCCTGGCTTCTTCTGGTGAACCTATGTGGGTGTTCCAACTATCAGGCATTGATAATTGGGAAAACTGTGACATGAATGGTTAGGCTTAAAAAGGCTCTAGGGCCATTAGCCTAATAACCTCCTATGATCCTAACTTCAAAGCTACTGAGTGTTATGACCATTACATATTGCTAGTACCCACCCTAAATTGTACCCCCCCTCTCAAGCTGGGTTATGCCAGTGAAGCCTGGGGTGAATTTATGAATACCAATCTAATTACCCAGACCCCATTTGAAGGAAGGTAATGTATCACATTTTTTTATCTGAAGGGGAAGTCTATTCTAGAGGCGAAGGAGATGCCCAAGTAATGAAGCTGCTTTCCACCTTGTTTTACTGATCTGCTGAAGCAGGATTACATTTCTTGTTCTTGTATTTGTAGGACTGTTTGATTCACAAAGGTACAAGAGATCCTGTACTACTGGGTCTCTGATTGCTTGGAAGGTAAGGCATTTGTCTGAGGGGCCTATAGGACACAAAAAAAGAGGGACAGCCTTATATAATAGCTTACGGATTTTAAACCTGTGTTCCTATTTTCTAGAAGCATATGAGTCTTTCTGAGTGTCTGACACATCTGGTGAGATACATCCCAATGGGGTGCATTGTATTGTATAACTGGTCTGATCAGTGCTGAATATAAGGGGACAATAACTTCTTTACACAACATGATATTCCCTTGGAGCAATTCAGATGTGATCGTTATGGTCTCTCTCTGGACATAAGACACAACGTTTTGGAGAAATATTTAACACTTAAAGTTTCTGCTTTTAGAAGCTGATGTTTTGTTTTTAAATTAGAATTTCAGCGCTAGTACTGCTACATTGTAATGTTTTGTAGTCAGCAAGTAGAGAGCAAGACTATGGATTTTTGCTATTGAACAGATCATTTGTATCAGATTTGCAGTAATGAATATTTTAACTGGAGCTCATATCTTAAGAGCTGTGTGGTGTGGGGTGTGCATCCCATCAGATCTTACTTTCAGTGGAATATATAAAATTAACAATATGAAAATGGAAACACAAATTAATGAGTTCATTGGTTTATAGTTTCACAGGTTTACAGTTTGTAATATAGTTCACAGGTTTACTTTTAAGCTTATGACCTACGGGCCTTTAAGAAGCTAGTTCAAGTTCAGTTCTATTATGCTGCAGAAAAATATAAAGAAAAATAATGTCAGATGCATAATAATACATTGGAGGATGAAACACTATAAATGGAAAGGTGCACTCTCACAATTGCTGAAAATCAAGCAATGTAATGTCTAATGCAGGGTTAAATAAATGGATTCTGAGGGACAGCTGAAAACCTGAAAGTATGGGACTTAGAGTGTCTCTGCTGCTGACAGTGTGGGGCATAGATGTCTCTGCCACTGAAACAGTGGGTACTAGCAGTCCTCAGCTATACCCAGGACACCCCCCACAATCCTGGGGAGGAGAAATATAAAGGCCTAGACAGTAAGGCACCAAGAGTACCGTGAAATATGGTGGGGTCCATCTTGCATAGGGCTAAATAAATTAACAGAAAAATGTTAAAGATAATGTGTGATCACATTGTAATACAGTGAAGTCTCCAGAAAACTGGAGTGATGTTATGGGAGGAATTAGCAGTATTTGTAAGCAACTGAGGTTCAGAATTCTGAACTGGCTGCAGTCATCGAAGCTCACTGTTAGGCAGCCCTAGGTTCAGGGAGTTACAATATTCAACACGTGAAGATATAAGAATATGCACTACCATTGAAGGGTATCTGTGAAGGAAAATGTTCCTGATGTGAGACTGCTCATATGTAAAAACAAGAGAATTTAGCAACAGATGGTATCTGGTTCTTCCATATCATGCTGCTGATAATCACATGTAGGTACTTAATCTTTTACACAAATGACAGCCTGACACTATTATAAAAAATGGTTAGAGTTAAGGCTGGGCAATTGAAATTGCAGATGGCTGAAGTCATCCAATAATGGATGCAACCTACATTCTCATCCAAGGAATCCACATCAGATTATCTTGAGGGAAGGAGAGCTAAAGATACATATCAGGATAATAATGATACCAAAGAAAATAACAAAGACTCAAAGACTGATCCTTTTGGAATTTCAGATATGACAGGACAAGAAAATGAAGAATTTATATAATTTATTATGCAAGATATAGGAGACAAGCTATTTTAAGGTAGTACCCAAAGCACCTGATTAGTTCACAAATGACCCAAAAGACTGTTGTATTCAACCATGCCGAATGCAGAAGAAAGATTCAGGAGGACCAGAACAGAGTGGTACCATTGATCCATCACTGAGTGCTTGGCATCATGGTTGACAGCTTTACCTGACAAATACAAGGTACAGGGTTTGATTCTGACTTCTGGTTATTGGCTATGCTTGCAGTAGTTTGCAGATTGATAACCTAGTAATTTTCTATGAACTGTTAAGAGATCATTCAAGAATTCAATTAGGGCCATCTCAGTATTATTTGTGGTGTAAAAACCAGACTGGAAGACATCATGAATACAGTATTCTTGATAATCGGAATCAGACTGCAAACAGACTTTTTCAATAACAAGAAAACCAAAATGCTTCGCAGCAGTAAATCCAGTATTCCAAATAAATAGGCAATAGAAAAAACAAGAGTACTCAGAACCATGGCTTGAGTTTAACCAGCTACGCTGAAACACAATAACTTTAAAAAAATCCTTTAGCAACACGCAAGTCAAAGCTTTCACCCTTTGGTTTCATCAGGCTAAAACATAAAGGGAAACCGTTATGCAATTCTAAATAGGTCAAGGAAAAAAATCATGTGATCTAATGCATTTATTGTTTTAAATGGCAAACAGTCATTTAAACCAGGTGCGGAATTTGCATTAAATCTTAAAATCGTATTCGTCTTTCAGACGTAGAATGCTTATGGAAACTGTGACACTAAGAAAGTCGTGTATCTGGCCAGATGTGAAAAATGTCCAACATTCTATATTAGAAAGACAAATAGGAGACTTACGGAAAGTATTTCAAATCACATTTTGGGTACTGAAAAATTTTGTTTACCCACTTTGAAGTAAAGCCATGGAGGCTGTATTTGCGCTTCCTGGATGACATTTTTATCGTTTGGGATAGGCCTTTGGCAGATATAGAGGGATTCATGGAATTTATTAATGTTTCTACCCCCTTTTTGAGATTTTCCCATACTGCCCATCATGAGTACATTCATTACTTAGATGTCACTATTTCCAAGGACTATGAAAGTGAGAAATGGGTTAGTACCATCTACAGAAAACCCATTTATAGTAACAGCTTATTTCACTTTGGGAGTCACCACCTTTACATCAAAAACTGGGAATTAAAAAGAGAGAACCGAGTGCAGCGAAAGTAAGGTTAAGATACCAAAGTTTAATTCCAGTGGGTACACACAAACGGATGAGCGCTTTCACAATATTTTCTATTGATTGGCTAATTGGCTTATTTATATAAAGAGCAGACTTCTGGGTTTTTTAGAAGGATCTGAAGAAGCTATTATTGTGAAAGCGCTCATCCATTTGTGTGTACCCACTGGAATTAAACTTTGGTATTTTAACCTTACTTTCGCTGCACTCGGTTCTCTCTTTTTAATTTATTTGATTTATCATTCACGGAGTTGCAGCGTTTACTCATGGAGCGTTAGATTTTGTTCGTTATTTATCTAAAAACTGGGAATTTTAAAAGGTCAATTTGTGAGGGTGGCCAGAATGGTGTCTTCCCATTCTCAGTTGGTTATGGAATGTGAAAAACTCAAAGATATGCTATTCAAGATGGGTTACCCTGAAAATTTGGTTGCCCCCATTTGTGAAAACACTATATGGAAAAGGAAGAATGGGGACATAGTGCCACTAACATCATCTAATTATACTACAGTTCCAGTGGTAAACAATAGGGGTTATGTGATTCTATTATGAAAAATCATGTGTTTGTCACCGAGTATTGTAATCAAGGCCCCCTTATTAGAGACATTTTGTTTAAAAACTGGCCTATTTCGTCCCTTTTTAGAGATAACAAGGAAAAATTGGACAAGGGTCCCAAGGTGGTGGTTAGGAGGGGGAAGAGCATTAAGAATTTTTTAGAACAAGCCCCCACATATAGTGAATATGGTCGTAGCAACAAGAGAAGAGGCACATACACAGGTGGCCATTGTAGGTATTGCCCTGACATTTTGGAGGGTGATCACATTAATGTAAAAGGGATGTTTATTAAGTCCAGAGGTTTTTGTAATTGTGAGATTTGTGGGTTTGGATATGCTGCTATCTGTCAATTGTGCCCATGTTTTTACGTTGGCAAAACTAAGAGAAAAATCAAGGAATGTATATATGAACACAAAATGACATTCGAAAGGTGGATTGCAGCAATGCTTTGACCAAACATCACATGGAGTTCCCTGCCTACTATTTTTGCTTTTTTGTACTTGAACAAGTGTTGCAAGACACTAGAGGGGGCCCTTGGAATGATATTTTAGAGGAAAGAGAACTGCGTTGGCAGCTCAGATTGGATGCTACTAACTATCCAGGCTTAAATGAGGGACTGTCTATAGCCAGTATACTAAGGCTGAAGTCTTATGTGGTATAAACTGGGTTTAGTTTTTTTTTTTTTATTTTAATTTAATGTTCTTTGACATATTCCACATTATTATCGTTTTTTGATTTTAAAATCATTACAAGGTTTAGGCATCACTGTGGTTCAGTTTATTATGTACTATGCATTTTTGTGGTGTGTGACAATGTTTTCAATTTATGGTTTAGTTTGTTTTAAAATTTATTGTGTATTAGTGCTATAAGAGTTTTTATTAGAAGCAATGATGTATCTTGATACTGCGGAGGGGTACAAAAGGATGGTCTGTGCTTTTAGCAATTTGATTCTGATGAAGTAACTTGTTTACAAAGGTGCTTAATCTTGGTCTGTATTAAATTTATTTGCTCCTATATCTGCCTTTGTTTTTACTTTGGAACTGCTCTGCTGTTCGTGCTTTGGACATTTTGGATATTAAAAGACATTGACACAGATGAGCTGTGCAGACATATTAGGGATAGCAACGCTACACACTTTTTAAATTTCTGATTTTACAGATTATTCATAAACCTCTAAGTAGTGGGAATGTAAAAGATTTAACAGAGCTAGAGGAAGCAAAATGGACTTTAAGATTTAATGCAAATTCTATACCTGGTTTAAATGACTGTTTTTCTTACATTTGTATTTGCTGAATGGCAAGCATGGCTGGAGCAACCACATTACCCTCTAGGAATGACAAGCTACCTAGAAAGTTGCTGTCTGTAGAAGAACATTTGGATGTATATACAAATCCTCTGCTCATAGATGCTGATATAGGATGTGGTACAACAGAAAACATATTGCAAGGTAACTTTCTTTTTCTAACTATAAAACTAAGTTGGAGAAATTTGAAAATAAGGTTAAAGTATTCAAAAGATTGCAATGTCAAAGACTTAGGTTTAACATTTATTTACAAAATAAAATTGTACCAAGGGGAACTAAGAATTTTAAAAGCTCCCACACATGAGGATAAGTATCCTGATTTGTTTAGATATTGGCAGGGCTACAAACCTGTTCTTTCCATTACATGGTACTAATGGACACCTTTTTTGAACCTGTTGATATAGATCTCCATGAAGAGGTGGAGGGTTTGCATACCGGTTTAATACAGGATACAGAAAAAAACACTTATGCTAACTTGTTTGATGAAACATGGATAGAATCATTACCTTTGAACAAAGATTAATAGCAATAAAAAAAACAGAAACTTGACCATGACTTGAAAGACTTTAAAACAGGACAAGTGTTTGTATGGCACAAAATAGATAAAAGTGGTGTTAAGCAACATATGAATATACTGCTAACTCAACCAGTTGTGCATAAGCAATGGACACAATGCCCTACAATAATAAGCTCTGATTTGTCACAAGAACATCTACATCAACCAATGGCTCCAAGTCTACTCGACTAAGCCCCTATAGTTGTTGATGCTAATTCAATCCAAGCATTGGACCCAATGGATTTTCCTACATTCAAGAAATAGCCTTTGTCAATGATAGCCAATCCTCAATGGAAAAAGAGTGGTACAAACAATACCAAAATGAAAAAGCAGAACAATTGGCCAGTCACGCGCAGTCAGATGTGCACTTAAACTATCAAAAAACAAGTGTTCAATCTATCAAATTACGAACTCACGAAGGAAGAATATCACGTGCTTAGCTAAGGTCTTACATTTATTCCACATAATAATGTTGACAGACTCTTATGGAAGTCAAACATTTTACAAGGACATTAAATTTAAAGCTTATGTTTTGAACTACTAACATGACTGATTCTACTATACAAGAAGTAGCACATTTGTACCCCTAATAACATAGTTATATAAACATTTGAGAAAGTTACTGAAAAAGGAAATTTATGACCTTTATACATTAAATAAAGTTAATAAATATTTTTATAACTTGACTCCTGCACAACTAGAAGCAATATATTCACTGCAAAATAATGAATCAATAACAATTAAAGGAGCAGATAAAGGTGTCAGCATGGTCATTCTTAATACTTCCTATTACATCTCAATGATGCTACAAATAATAAACATAGATGAATACAGACAAATTTCATGGAATGAACTACAGCAAATAATTAAAACTGTTATCAATATTATTCATAAATTACATACAGATAAACGGATAGATGACAAACGTAAACATTATTCATTAGTTGTTTCACCCATTACACCAGTTATCTATGGAATTCCAAAAATGCACAAATCACTTTTGAAACCACCAATGCAACGAATAGTGTCAGCTCGTGGGTGGGTGACAGAAACAATTTCAAAATTTTTAGTTAATGAGATAAAAAGAAATTTACACAAAGCTCCTACCATCATCAAGGATACTAATGACTTTTTACCTCAATTATCTTATTGGTTGAAAGAACATATATTACATAATTAATTGTTTGACACATTAGATGTTGATTCATTATTCACCAAGATACCACAGAACATTGGTATGCAATCAGTTATTCAGTATTTACATGAATACACGGATTATATGTAAACTTATAGCACTCTTTTAAGCAAATTGCTGAACTTAGTATTAAAGAATAATGATTTCTTCTTCCAGAAACAACTTTATATTCAAGAGAAAGGCATAGCCATAGGTATGCCCATGGCTAATACATATGCTAATATAATAATGTTTATACAGGAAAATGAATACATCTTGCATAAATTTAAGGTGCAGCTTCTGTTTTTCAAACATTTTGTGGATGATTTATTTATTATATGGCAATGTGAAGAAACATCTTTTAACAGTTTTTATGATTATATTTCATCCACCACCGAATATCTTACTTTTAAGAAAGAAAGCTCTTTAATGAAGATTAATTTCTTGGACATTAAGTTGTTTACAAATACAGAATGAAGGCTTGTGACCACATTATATAAAAAAGCCGTTAAGAGAAATACCTACCTTCATTATACTAGCATGAATCCTCCATATATGTACAAAAATATAGCTAAAAATCAAATGCAGAGAGTAGCAAAGCTTAATACTTCTGATATTTTTAATAAAAGAGCAACTGGATTCTGTAGAAAATTATTTTATTACTAGAGGATACAATGCTTCACAAATAATTGATATAGCAGAAGAGATTTTAGATAAACAATGAAGCAAGACGTATGCTTTGTAATAATGTAAACTCTAACAATACATCTTGTAAGCAAAATAAATTGTGATGTATACTGACATAATTATAATACAACAGCAGTTAAGCAAATAATAACAAGATATTTACCATTACTTACAGAGCTACCTCTAATAAAATGTTTTATTGAAGAAAACCTTTATTTGGTTACAAAAGAACAAAGAATTTAAAGAACAAGTACTGCTATAAGGAACAGCCTCAATTTAACCTTTATTTTACAAGTTCAAGAAAAGGGACATATAAATGTAATAAATGTACCTAGTGTCTTTACATCGACACTTGAGAATCTTTATTACATCCAGTATTAAAAACTGATTTATTGGTAAATGCCTATAGAAATTGTGACACTAGAAATGTCATTTATCCAACCAGATGTAAAAAATGTCCAGCATTCTACATCGGAAAGACGATTAGGAAACCTAAGGAAAGGATTTCAAATTGCATTTTGGATATTAAAAGACTTATTGACACAAATGCTCTATACACACATATTAGGGATACTGGTGTTACACATATTTTTAAATGTCTGATTTTACAGATTATTCATAAACCTCTGCTTGGTGATAATGTAAAAGATTTAACAGAATTAGAGGAGGCAGAATGGATTTTAAGATTTAATGCAAATTCCGCACCTAGTTTAAATGACTGTTTTTCTTTAAAACCTTACTTATGTCACTTACAACAACAAGTGCATTAGATCACATGATTTTATCGTGACCTATTTATAACTGCATAAGGGTTTCCCATTATGTTTTAGCCTGATGAAGCCTAAGGCTGAAACTTTGACTTGCATTTTATTAAAGCATTTTATTAAAGTTATTGTGTTTCAACATAGCTGGTTAAATCAAGCCGTGGTTCTGAGTTTTTAACTTTTTCAGTAACCTTACTATAAAATGAAGGTTGAAGATGGGTTGGTAGTTATCTAGATCCTCAGAATTTAAGTTAAGCGTCTTCAAGAGTTAGGTAAAGCAAACAAAAATACACAGTAGTTAATGAAGCAAAGATACTGATTTGATGCAATAGGGATCTCGTTAGAAAGTAACACTGCCTTTTTTGACAGATCTTCACTTGATTAACAGCATGATGGTCATCAAGCCTAAGTTTTTTTGTTTCCACTTGACTCACCCCCCCCCCCACACACACACACGCACAATTATTGACTTCACCACCTGTATCCATTCAGCTAATTCTTTCCTCCTTTGAAGAAAAGAGCCAAACTCACTCCCAGGTTGGACAACAGTTCTATGTCCAATTCATTCCAAGCCTGAAATAGAGCCTGTCTCTTCCATTTGTTTCCTTACAAGCAAGTGTCTGGTGTTAGGCAGTGGTGCAGTGTACAAATCATTTGGGTCCCCCTCTCTGCCCTGGAATAACCTTTCTTGTGGAAGCCACTAACTACCCCAAAGTAGACCAGTTTGGATGCACATTCCCTAACTTTGTGATGTGAGCCACCATGCCTCCCATATCTGTGTCCTGATACTGCCCCACTTAATCAGGAGGGGCCAGCAGTGAAGTGAGGTAGCCATATCCCTCCATGATGGATGAACCTGCCTGCTTGACCCCTTTAATGCTAGATCCAATAACCAAATTCAGTTTATTGTTGATGTAAATAGACCTTTATATGTCAGTGCCACAGGGTCAAGTGTAAAGCCTCGGTTAGAGATCAAAGCAACCGTTGTTCTTCATTTAGGCTCAAGCCTTCAGCCTTTCTCCTCAAAGCACGGAGTCCTATATCAAACTATGGATTGTGTGGTTTATGGTGAACAGGGTTTGGCAAGAAAAGTCAAAGAATAATGTATAGCTGTGTTAAAAACTACAAGCAACTCATTTGAACTACTTGCACTGGACATCTAAAGGAATTGATAGAAGGCAAGGGTAAATGGAAACTGCAGTTGCATAAGTAAACCTACCATAACAGTAGATGTTCGAATAAACACTGCTGCAGTAACCTTAGTTATGTGGGTGATATCCTTGGTAGGATTTTTTGGAGATTTTCAACCTGGAACTCTGCTGAGTAGGGTGTTTTGTTTAAACCGAGTCAGACAAACCAGTAAACAAAAGCAAAATAAATAAAATAAATAAACAGGAAGCTGCTGAACAACATTTTATGGCCTTAACTGTCTGCACTAACTGCCACACACAATAGAATGACACAATAGGGAGGGGGAACTCCTGCAAAGGGGTAGCACAGGGTCCAAATCCAGATGTTAGACCAGCTCAAATGGCACCACCCAGCCTCTGGAGGCCTGATGGTTGTAACCTGACAGTCAGGTGACCCAATCAGGCATATCAGGAACTTCTCCATCATACTTTAGCAGGGATCCAGCTGTTAGCACATCTTGGATGTAACAGCCTCAATATCCAATGGCTGGAGGTGATGGGGGCCTCTGGGTCACTGTCAAAACAGCAGCCTACACCACATGATGTTGGCATGAAAGTCACCCTCCAATTCAGCTTCAGCAGGAAGTTCTCTGTCCTCCTGCTGAGAGGCAGACCTGCTGACTATTGGTAACTCACCACCACAGGTATAAGCTGGCTCATGCCAAGGTGGCAACTGCAACAAATCTGGCCTTGTAGAAGTATGAAAAAGAGGGTAGTGAGACCAGCTATGTTATATGGGTTAGAGACGGTAGCAGTGGTAAAAAGGCAGGAGTCAGAGCTGGACGTGGCAGAGTTAAAGATGTTAGAGTTTTGCACTGGTTGTGTTGAGGGTGGACAGGATTAGGAATAAGTATATTAGAGGGTCAGCCCAGGTTGGAAGGTTTGGAGACAAAGCCAGAGAGGCAAGATTGCGTTGGTTTGGACATGTGCTGAGGAGGGATGCTGGGTATACTGGGAGAAGGATGCTAAGGATGAAGCTGCCAGGTAATAGGAAAAGAGGAAGGCCTAAGATAAGGTTTATGGATGTGGTGAGAGAGGACATGCAGGTGGTTGGTGTGACAGAGCAAGATGCAGAGGACAGGAAGAAATGGAAACAGATGATCCGCTGTGGCGACCCCTAACAGGAACAGCCGAAAGAAGTAGAAGAAGTCTGACAAAAATGCATGCCTCCTGCCTCCTGTAACATCTGCCCATGTTCATCTTGTGATAATCAGCCTTTGTAGATTAAGGTGTATACAGCTCAGTATGCAGGTGAAACAGAAACTACATTAACAGGAGAAACAATGTTCGCAAGAACTCCTCCTTACTCCAGAAAAATCTCACATTGTGAGCTCCAGGGCACAGAATGCTAAAGTCCTGTGTATAGTCCAGAGAAATCAAGACTGAGTAGTGGTCATAACTAAGAATCTTGGTTATTGTGATACCTCATGCTACTACCCCAATGTTATGCTATTCTCTTTCTAATGTGAATAATTATTACACGTTGTATTTATTTCATGTGACATAAATTGAGAAATATTATGCCCTCCACTTTGGACAGAATTAGTTTTAATTTGAATGTAATTCTTATTCATTGCATATGTCACATGTGACATGAAATAAGACATATAATAGTTTCTGATGTGGATGGGATCAGGATATTACAAATCCTATGTTATTTTCAAAACATTCTCAAGGCCACCTCAATCAACATGCTGTGCTTTCAACATCCAGTCTGAATGTATCTTTATATTGTGCTATACTTACATAATATAATTATTAATATATGGGGAGCTGGAACTCCCCCACTATCTCTCATTCACCCAGCTAAGTACAGCGCACAAAATAATCTACAGACCCACAGACAGTCCTGCTGTCTCGATACTACTCACCCAATACCAACCCAGCAGGCAACTAAGATCTGAAAATCATCTACATCTAAAAGTAGAAAAGCTCACGTTACCTGCTGGTCAACTCTTCTATTCCTTCACCATCACCAAACTATGGAACTCACGTCTGCCTTCTATAAGAAACACAGGCAGCACCACCACCTTCAAACAAATACTGAAAAATCATGTCAACTCTTCCTGCCTATGTACCTGCTCTATAACTTAACCTCTTCCTTCTCCTTATATGATAACTAAACTCCTTTGCCTTTTGCTACTGCTGACTGGTGAAATGTTCTCCATAATTATTATTTTCATCACTTGTTGACACTGGTACAATAATGCTGATTAATATATCTTTGTTTATACCTCTCTGAATTCATCTGGCAACCAACAAAATTCCTGCTTTTATGTATATATTCTGTATATATTACTGTGATCACTATGTGTAACACTGTATCTACTTTTGTACCAATTAATGTTTAATATTTTCTGTATCTATGTTCTTGTTGTGGCTTTTCTCTTTAAGGCACAGTGGACTTTCCCAGTTAAGAAATGCAATAAATAAATTAAAAAGATAATCCCCAGGATTCACGAAGCCTCCGTGTAAGAGTTATAACTCTTACACGGAGGCTGCAGTTAAACGGAATGATGTCAGCATGCTCTGCATATTCATGAGAGCATGCTGAATCACACCTAAGTCTAACACGGTCCATGTAAGACAGTAGGGGGCGTGTCCGTAGGCTGAGCCCTGCAAGCGGACACGCCCCCAGAAGTCTAAAAGTGCCCAAAGTAGACACCCACAACAGAGTCCACGGAAATGTGAATAAACACAACACAACACATGCCCCTACAGACTATAAACATAAAAGAAATATAAATGAACATGTCATATTTTTTTTAAATTGTAAAAATGTTTAACCGTGAGTGCGCTCGTTTGCGCTGGCGTGCCCGTAGCGCAGCTACAGTTAGCAGTCAATGGGAAAGCATATAAGAACTAAATATGCAAAATAAGCCAGGAAGCAATAGCGTAGCGGTAGAGATGCCGGCTGCAGAGCAGGCATTCATGGTTCGAGCCCCCACAACACAAATTTTTTTTTTTGCAAAATAAGCAGGAAACAAGTCCCTGACACATATGTACACATAAAACCAGAATATATGTAAAATGCAATGAAATATCCCATTTTTATTGAATAAATGTGAGCTAAGAAATGAATATAAACTGCCAGATGTGCCCATAGCTGAGCTACAGTACAACAGAGGGAGTGTATGTGCCCGTAGATAAGCATTGGTCTAACTGGTGCAAACTGAGTGCCCGTAGCTGAGCAGTGGTTTACCATGCTAAATATATGTGCTCCTAACTGAGCTGAGCGGAATATGCGTGCCGATAGCCAAATGAGGCTTAAACCAGCGTACCCCGTTTGCGCGGAGCTGCGCACCGCGCAGACAAGCTAACCGACGGGCAACGATGAGCAAGCCATATCCAAACTGCCTTTACACAGACACACCCTTCAACATGTCTAGACAGTCATGAAAAATAAAAAGCAGTGGCCAGGTTCGAACCCAGGATACTATACACCATAGTCAAGGTACAGAACCACTAAGCCATGACAGCAGTACCTAGAAATGCAATAATAGCTCATATATAGGAATGAATACAAACTACAGCATGACAATGCAGGTTTACTGAAGTTGATACAATTCCAAACTGGCCAATCACAGATATGTGCGGGAAAAATGGACTATATAAGCCCCATAGGCGGGAATACACAGCATAAACGATTGTAGAACAGACCTGCAGGAAGAATGTCAGGTGTAGGTGAGGGTAGTCGCTTTCGAGCGCAGAGGTGGGGTGTTGAGGAGTCCAGGTACATGGCCTGGCTCCTAGTCCACAACCATGAGGCCCAACTCATGCAGGGCCAGGTCCTCTGGGGAGCGTACAGGGCTGAGGCATGGGACCAGTTGGCTCATGAACTCACCAGTGCCACAGGAATTCCAAGGACAGGTGAGCAGGTCCGTCACCACCATGCGGACCTGAAGAGGCGCAAGCAGGACCAACTGAACCTTTGGATCCAGGAGGCCCGGCAATCACCCAACGCCCCACCACTGAGTAAGTAACAATTAATTATGTATATAGAAAGTTAAACTACCTGAAATTATGGAGATGTGTATTCCAATATTACTTCATTTATATTACAGCTGCAGGTGTCCGTTCTGCGAACCGCAGAGCCTATGCCGATAGGCTGGTGCGGTTGCGCCACCAGGCAGGTCAGTAATCCACTACTAGTAACTGTAAAGATATATAAATGTATGACAGTCAGCAAAAGAGTGCAGTGTAGCCAGGAAGGAATTATATCTGCAAGTAACAGTGTGAAAGTGTATGCAAGTATTGCCTGATTACAACAGTTCCCAGCCTGTAAGTGTAAACTAAACATGACACTGTCCAACATATATTTATAAGTAAAACTGCCCTGCCTGTAAGAAAATAGTACACAACCTGCAGCAGCATGTAAAGTATAGCTGCAGAAGAGGATGAAATCACATGTGTGAAATATATCCCTGTGGAAATACTGAAACATGACAGAAGTGAGACTGCTGGAAAGAACTGTAATAACTGTTGTTAAAACATGTCAATAAAGCCTAGAAGTACCAGTCTGAATAGTAACATGAAAGCAAGTGAGAGAGTGTGAGAAAGTGTCAGGAATACAGCAATACAGTAGTTATAACCCCTGAATAAACCATACTGCAGTTAGGACAGAATTAAATGCATGTGAGACTCAGAACCAAACAGCAAAATCTGTTCAAAGTGTTGCTGCATGTGGAATGTGTACACCAACATCTGGATATGTTTCTCCCAGTCTGAAATACGCAGATAGGATGATTGTCTGATATACCAAACATCCACACTTGTCCACAAGTATATAAAGCACAGGTAACAGGATGATGTATCTGAACAAAGCTCGATATGAATGTATATGAACAGCAATAAAATGTAGATTGATGTTGCAGTAACAGTTCCATCTGCAAGGTTAAGTAGTTAACATATAGGACACTGTAGTTAGAACAGTAGTGTGTATATAACTGTAGCTATTAGAAATGTACAGCATATGTATTTGTATTCAAGGTGTTAATATTACTTTATTTACCCCACCCTCTAACCACCTATAACCCATTCCACGTGAAAATGGTATGTGCAATCACAATTACCACCCCTGGACGTCTGTCCTGTTGGGTCATATATATTTGCATGTCTGTTGATGCATCCGCCCTGTTCATACATCCACACCTGATGGCCTGTTGCCATCAATCAACCCTGCATGTTGTTGGACTGTGTATTACTGTTCAAATTATGCATGTGTTATGCACGCTGTTCAATGGTGTGAATATCTGGGTGTTTGGTTAATGGGAATACTAATGCATGCTGTTACAACTAATTGTGAATGGTATTAAATGTCACTAACCCAAACTGTCATGACATAATGCAAAACATAGAATGACAGGGAAGGCGGGTTCCAGCGGACCCACCTCTCCCACCTCAGCTGGCGAGTGCACCTGGCACTAGTGCCGAGTCCGGACCCTCCTCCTGTGGCCCTGTGCCACCTGCGGGTGGAAGCGCTGCAGGGGATGGGGCTCGCCCCCCCTCTACAAGTGTGGCCGGAGGAGATCCACCACTCACCCTCCGTGGCGTCCGGACTGTGGTGCGTGGGAGATTCGAGACTCTGTCCTCGAGCCCCTCGCCAGCTCGAGGCACGGTGGCGCAACTAACGGGCATGCCCGTTGCCCGCCTACACAGCCCCAGCACAGCCCGTCCTGGGCAGTGAAGGAACAGTGGCAACTGCCTATGGGTGGGGATATCAGTTCCACTGTTGCCATCTGTGGGCTCATGGGCTCTGGATATCCAAACCTCCGTCCCGTCAATTGTGTAACCCCCACACGTGTCATACACCGCCCCTGTATGCGTCTTGTTTGTCTTGTCTGTTAACCTACCCAACCTACCTCCCCAGCTGTACCGACTACCTTCACCTGACATACCACTCTCACCTGAAAAAAAAAAAAAAGGGCACTTTGTACCCACAAAAAAATTACGCCCCATACATAGCTGCCCATTCTGCACACATGTTTGCTGGACATGGAACCTATCAATTCCAATTGGCTGTACAACAAGTATTATTGTTGTCCTGACACCTCTCTCAGGGGTGGAAGGTTTCAAATGTCACACCAAATTACATACATATGCACAGCTGTTGCTGCTGAAGAAATGGGCAGCTATGGGCCTTACCTACATCCCTCCTGCACATCCCAACCTTGTTTCCCTACTGTCTTACCCTCTTTGTGACCCCTTTTTCACCACTTTCCTGTCTCCCCATTTTCTTTTCTTTCAAGGAAAATAGCGCGGTGTGCGCAAGAGTAAGCACGTTTAAGTGGTTGTAAGCGGGTGTGCGCTTGTGTGCGCGGAGCTAACCGCCAGTGCGCATGCGTGAGCTCCACGCAAACCAGCGCTAACCTGGTTACAACTGCTTAAAAGTGCCTTAGGCACTTTGATTGACAGGTCTTGTACTCAGTTCAAATGAAAAATAAAATCCCACTGTGAGTCCCGAACCCAGGACCTTGGCAACTATAGTCTGCATGACTTACCACTAAGCCATGACTCTTATATAGAAACATTGTGCTAAAGTAAATATATCATGTAACAGTAGGAATGAATGTAAAGGGAATATAGATGTGTAGTACACAAAGCATGACATTTAGAATCACAAACAAAACTGGTGGATTTCCATAATAGTAGTGTGTGAACAGAAACAGCCATGCTAGTTGGAAGCTAGTAGGTAATAATGTCACCATAGCACCTTGCAAGACACACACATACTCACAGCAGGATAAGCACTGCCCATACCCCACAACCTCTTACAGGAACACATCAGGCCAAGTAATAAAATATGTGGAGCAAAGGCCCAAAACCAGGGACACATTACAAATAAAGTTACAACAAACAGACAGTTCAGAAAGTAACAGGGTCTACACCTTGTGGGATGTTTGGAAGGGTATGCAGTCTGGAACTTGAATGTTTGTCACCATATTCTGACTTGAGCCCAGACTGACTTGCCAGATAAAGGTGTGCATGAGATATTGACCAAATTATGAGGCAGAAATGTGGACAGCCTGCAAATATCTGTACACATGATGGGTCCAACACCACCATATTTGAATAGTTAAGAACCTAGACATAGCAACAGTGAATGTCTTACAGGGATGCCCCACAGACCCCATGTGAAATGTACAAACAGTAGGCAGAAAGGTGTAACACATGCAATGGTAACTATGGAGTCCGGAAAGTATTCACCACTTGCATGGCAGAAAAAGTGTAGTAATACATATGCTCATGCTAACCCACAGTCACAACTGCAGCATACCAGACATTTTAATGGGTGTACCCCACTGATATGTACCATTCCATGAGGCACATAACTGATAAACCTGAAGGTCTCTGGGGCCTGCTTAGCAGCATACTCAAATACCCTAATAGATGTCAAGGCCCACACCATGGCCAGACCACACTGCATGCTGTAACACCCTAGCAGATATAGCAAGCATTCCAAGGTGTGAATGTACATGGAAAATAGGAAAGCTACAGCAGCACACTACAGTCAAGACACCTAGCAGGCATACAAGTAGTGACTGTAAAGGGCAACTATTGAAGACTTAGCAACAGAGTGCAAGCAAATGTGAAAGGAAAGCACACACACACACATTAACAATAGTAGTAGTTGTAGTTGTCAGTGTACATACACAGTTAGTACAGGAAACTGGAGAAATGAATGGAGGAATGTTAATCTACAACACACCTGGAAATATGAGAGAGATACCAACCTTTACACTCACAGAACATTGTCCACAGCATAACAGCATGGTCCCTGCCCTTAACATCTGAAAGGGCTATGCCTATCTCACACACCTTTTTATAGCACTGTTCTGAAATCACAGTGAGAACTGCAATCAGTACACAACTGGCTGCATGCAATTAGCAAATGCTGGCTAACAATTGGTGCAGAGGCCATCACATGGGCATATGCAGATACCTACAAAGTATGCTGTACTCCATGTCCACGCATGCAATACTTTCATTGCACCCTGAGAAGGACGTGAGAGACAGAGAGAGAGAGAGAGAGAGAGAGAGACAGAGAAAACTGCAACTAAGCAGACAGAAACGAATTGTTCAGCAACAGCTACCTGAAAGCTGACAACTGGGAAGTGGAGCAGCAGGACAGAGAACCAGACAGCAGCAGAAGCAGCTGTGACAAACACAGGTAATGTAAAGTAATACTATAAAGGTCTACATACTGTGAACCCTCCATATGTGTCATTGGTCTGTATCCATATGTATATGAAGATGTGTAAAGGGCAGGAGACATACAGCAACTATCAGTGAAGGCTGTACATACATTTGTATGTGAGAGCATGTATGTGCACATATCAATGTTGTTTGATTGTAGGTTGTAGTGCCATGTACAAATTAGGTTACACAGCTATGTATGTTTAGCAGTATGTTAGTGTGTGTATACAGTATGGTAGACAAATATGTTGATATACCTGTCTAACATATGGATATGTATGTATGTCAACATATGTATGTGTATATATATATATATATATATATATATATATATATATATATATATATATATATATATATATATATACATGTATATATATATATATATATATATATATATATATATATGCATATATGTATACATACATAGAGAGAGAGATGTAGGAATACATAGACAGATGTCGATAGAATATTGTACCAACATATCTATGTAATGCACACATGCAGATATAGATATATGTAGATACATATACATAGACAGACTGATCTGACTACCTACAGGTATGATTGTATATGATGACCTGCAACACAGCCTGTCCCACCCCCTCTGTCACTCACACCCCTCTGTGCCCCCCCACATCTATGGCAATATATGTACATCAATATATATGTGTATATGTATACGGACATATATATATATATATATATATATATATATATATATATATATATATATATATATATATATATATATATATATATATATATATATATATATAGAGAGAGAGATGTATATAAAG
The DNA here is from genome assembly GCF_019279795.1 of Protopterus annectens. NCBI lineage: Eukaryota > Metazoa > Chordata > Ceratodontiformes > Protopteridae > Protopterus > Protopterus annectens. The sequence continues at coordinate 699,973,555 of NC_056748.1, forward strand.
TCTGAGTGAGGCACATGTGTACAGATGTATTGCAACAGGTGCCTGGTGACAAAGGCATGGAGTGAACACCAGTGTCAAATCCGGAGTATCATACCACATTCCAGATCACCCACACCAGTAACCACCAGATATGTGATTGGCCGCCCACCACTGCATGTGTCAGGGGTGAGCAGGGTCAGAAATGTGTAGAATAGTGGCCCCAATGATAGTCACAGTGGCACACTATCCCTGGAATACCTGCACATGGTATGTGTCCGCAGACATGGTGAGTCAGGTATGGACATGTAGGTCGGTGTACCCCCACACCACATAATGGATGCCATGGTATGGACCTCACATGACAGCAACAGATATGGAGAAGGACACAGTGACATGTACAACACTGTGACAACGCACTCAAACACATTACCAATGCACAGTGACTGACAACACCACAGAGTACACATATGCTACCCACATAGAGGTTACCACTCCCAGATTTACATATGGAGGTCACACCCATGACAGATGTCCAACAACCATAGTAACACCTCCCACCATCCACAACCTACATGTCTGCTGTGTGTCGTCCGTGCCACTGCAATAGTGTGCACATGTGGAGGTAAGAGTTCCTACTCACAGATAAGACACACCCTGCAATAAACCACACAGTGTTAAGAAGCGAGACTCCCCATGAGTACATGTCACACATACCCCTGCTGAATGTTAGTCAGATAGGTAATATGCCATATGAGTCACCCTGTGTAACTGTGTGACAGCAGCAGTTACCATCACACCACATGTGTCACAATGGTCAGGGTAGCAGAACAGTACGCTGCTGTAGACACAGGGCCATAGCATATTGTATAGTATTGTATTGTAATGTAATGTATTGTGTTGTATTGTATTGGTATGGTGAGGTGCCTCCTTCATGGAGTGGAACCACTGCTGCTGTGCACCAGTGTACAGGTACATATCCTGTAGTCAGGCTAGTGTTACATAGCACTCCTATATGTGTGTTTAGCTCCTGTCAGAGGTTATGTAGCATGCAACTGGGGATACCATCAGGTCCCATCCATGTTGTGTATTCTGCTGTCCTGCGGGTGTCTCTCACCTGGACATCTGTGATGACGGGAGGTTACAGTCAGCTGGGATAACTATGCCTTATTACAGGGGAGAGGCAGGGTGACACCTGCACTGAACCTGTCCGCCACAATGTTGTCGATATCTGTGGTGTCAGTGAAATATGTGTTGTGTACTACCTATGGGCATAGAGGATGGCTCCTGACCAGGTTGCTAACATAACTGAGGAAGGCCTCCTGGTCATCTGTAGTGTCACTCTTGATTTCCCTCTCAACATTGCCCATGTAGTCAGTATGATGGGAAATAGATCCTTACCAGTGCTGCTCAGACATGCCCTCCCTTCAGTGAATGATGCTCTGTCTTGCAGTAGCTTCCATCTTCTGTAATACAATCTGTCTATGGCTGGGGTCCACCAGACAGGATGCTGTCCCTTTGTGGAGAGTGTCCTGGTCAGATATGGGATTGCATGATCCATGCATTCTTGGAGATGTCTGTAGAAAGCAATTGTGTAGGGGTCACCATTGTGGGTTGTATCTGCCACTGGCCCAGTGGGCTGTAAGGATACCATATCACTGTTACAAAGTGTAAAGTTTGTATCTGTAATGTTATGCACTATAGTCATCTGTGCTGGTGGTGGAGGTGGGATATGTATATCCAGGGCAATCAGTGTGTGGTCAGCCCACAGTAGTTGCCGATGTAGGCCATACAGTACCTAGATACAAACCCCAGAGTGAGGAGGTGCTTCTGACCTGAATCGGTGTTCTGACTGCTGGTGTTTGGTAGTATGTCGTATGGCGTCTGCCAGGTACTGTTGCACAGTTGCTGGCCGAGCACTGATACCTGGCCATCTACATGTGTATCCACCAATAGACAGACAGATGCTACATATGTGAGATATGTTGTATCATAACAGTCGAGTAGCATGTGTAGTATGTGTGCCAAAGTCTGCTGACATATATTGCTGATACCAGGTTATTTTCTTTCTCAGGTACATGGCCCACCCGGAACCCCACCTACTCCACAGCTGAGGATGAGGAGATACACCAGAGCCTGGTGCGGGACTATGCAATACTCTTTTCCGCCACCAGCCAGAATCAGCAGGAGAGGGCTGCACTGTGGCAAGACCTTGTCCGTCGGGTAAATGATATAGGCACGCATAATAGGACATATGAGCAGGTACGACATCACTGCAGTGATTTAATCAGACATGTCCGTCAGCGTGCGTCAGATATCCACAGGCAACAGGTCGCCACAGGTGGTGGGGTGGCTACACATCCCCCACTCACCAGACTGGAGGGACTACTCCTGAGTGTAGTGGCTCCAGTCCACCAGCAACAACAACAGCAGCAGACATGCATCATGATGGAGGCTGGAGCCACACAGCAGCAAGACGATGAACGTGCAGGTAATATGTGATATGTATAGTTGACTGTTGTGTACACTGGTAGTTAATGCATGTGTGAGGTGTGTCCTTGGTTTGTAGCTGTCACCATAGTATTTAATGTGCAAGTGTGATATCCTCAATATTAGCTGCCGACCTGTGAAAGGCGACTGTTGTACTCCTGACCTGTATCATACTCAGTAACAATGGCACAGTTGTGCCCACTGACATTAGTTTCTTCATGTCTGCAGGACCCTCTGGTATAACTGCAATGCAGCCTATCCATGCTGGTGAGTGTGTATTAACAATTCCTGTAATAGTGTTGATAGTAATAGTACTATTTGGCTCACTTAGTAGTGCTCTTTGTATGCATCTAGGTGTGTCTGTGTCTGTGTGTTGATATCACGCATACTGAGTACTGTACAATTGTGTGAAACTGTGTGCATGTGTGCATGTGTGCATGTGTGCACGTGTGCACGTGTGCATGTGTGCATGTGTGCATGTGTGCATGTGTGCATGTGTGCATGTGTGCATGTGTGCATGTGTGCATGTGTGCATGTGTGCACCTGTTCATGTGCATGCATGTGCATGTGTGCACCTGTGCATGTGTGCATGTGTGCACCTGTGTGCATGTGCATGTGTGCATGTGCATGTGTGCATGTGCATGTGTGCATGTGTGCATGTGTGCATGTGTGCATGTGTGCACCTGTGCATGTGTGCATCGCTGGTAATGTGTAGACATTGTAAACTGTGTTTCCTGTTTCCTTCCCACAGGTTCTGTTGCTGCTCTGGTGTCATGTAGCAGGGAACCTGAGTCAGGTGCCGTGGGTACTGATAATGATGACATTGGTGTAATGGCACAGGAAGGTATGCCAGGGTCCGCCATTGGTCAGCCAATTGACAGTACACAGCTGTCGACCCCATCAATGCGCACAGTTATCCTGCCAATACACCCCTTGTCACCACTGTCCCTAGGTGATGGACAGCATACAGTGGGCATTGACCAGGGTAATGTGGTATCTGTGGCACATGCTTCCCCACACAGCAGCCATGGGCATGGCCCAGAGATGGTACCACACAGACAGATGTCCAGGGGTTCTCGTGGGAGCATCCATGGGCGTACTGCCCCTGTCAGACGTGCCCACAGAGGTCTTACAACCTCAGCTATGTTTCGAACTGTCATGCAGGCACAGTCACGTATGGAACGGTACACCAGACAGGGTCTGAGGGAGCTGGCAGCATGTCGCACAGCCATGACTGACAGTATGCGTGACATTGCGGCTGCCATCCGTGATTTCACCGATGTCGTAGACAGACGTTGTGGGGACATATTAGACCGGTTCCACAACTACATGTCCATGAGCCAGGGTGATGGTGGGCGGTTGAGGCGTCGACGTGGCCGTATGCCAGCAACAGCAGCAGCTGGCAGTCGGCGTGGATGACAACAGGGCGCGCCGCCCCGTAGTGCCAGCAGCAGCCCCAGCAATGCTGGGTCTGTGCTGTCATCAGACCGCCCCAGGAGACCACGTGCACGTGGCTCTGGCCAGGCCCGACAGGGATCTGTGTCCAGTCAACGAACACCTGCTTCTGATGACAGTACCCAGTCTGGGTTGGTACCGGATATGGTCCGTAGCACCCTGCAAGGCACAGGTACCGTGTCCGTGGCCAGAGACACTGATCTGTATGACCTGGCAGGTACAGTCTGTGGCTGTCCACAAACACCAGTATATGGCAGCCATGAGGTGGAACTGTGTGCATCCATACACACATGCAAATTGACAACACCTAGGGCTACCGCATACATGCACACACTGCATCAACATTGCCCCACCTTCTACTGCTGTCCCTCACCAACACACATACACATACATGTCAATTGGTGGTATGGGTGGCTGACTCAGGCATACCAAGTTCACACCCTGTGCATATGATGAAACTGTGCCACCTCCTGCAATCTGTAACAACTGTGCAGGTACAGGTTAACATGTTGCTGATGCACAGGGTGACCACATAGATGTGTAGTAATAGTATCATGTTGTTAACAGTACTGTGTGCTGAATTAATTGTGGGTATATCACAGCATGCCTGATGCAGTAAGTGTGTGATTGTCATGTCCTGTTGTCTACACCCATGGTAAGTACCATAGTGTATCATCTGCACATGTTGGCATACTGGTGGTAATGATGTCAACAGAAGGCTACATACATAGGTAGCACAGGGATAGGGTAATGAATGTAGTAATACACAATGATGGACATGTAAATTGCAAGTGGCATGTTGCCCACACTAGACTCTGCAATGCAGATGTTTGAGGATGTTGATATGTGTGCAGAACTACACAACTGGTACAGGACACACAGGAGCACCCTAGCACTGCATGCACACATCTCATACCATGCTAGACAGCCCCAACACACATAACTAACTGTCACAGGAGGGAGAGTCCCCATATATGTCAGGGATACTGTGGTGGCAGGCCAGGGAGCATACATCCTACTAAGTATGGAACCACTGAGTGAAGGCTCAGTGTCTGTTATTTGACATGTGTATTACTGCAGGTATGAGCACATGGGTTTCTATCCAGTTATTGTACATCCTGACAGTACATGCATGTTCCGTACACTTGTGTGCACTGAGACTGGACCCTAGCCATCTGACCTGTGTATTTCCATGTACATGTGCATAGTGCCTGCATATTTGCAGTGTTACCTACTGGAACTGGTACAGCTTGTTTGTTGTACAATGGACTACATGGAGCCCTGTTTACTGTATCTTTGTTTGCATGCATGTTTGCTTGCAATTACCCTGGAATACCGATCACACCTGCAATGCATAGTTATAGAGCTTCTGTGGACTCCTAGTGCCATCTGCATAGCCTACTATATGTATGTCCATGTCCCACTTGACAGGTTGCCACTGTTTGTCCTGTTCACATGTACATTGCCTGTGACACAGTGCATATGACCTGCCTGGCATGTGTCCACGTGAGCAGTCATATATGCTACTGCTAACTAATCACAGGCACTACACCTTCACACATTCATCTTCTGTTGAACTACCTGCTTTGCTAGGGACAGCCTGCACCTGTCACCCCTGGCCTTTCAGATATTGGCAAAGGCTCTTGCTACCCCATAGTGCCTATGTTAGGCAGGGCTCAAATGACAAACCCACCTTCATAGGTATCACAAGGGATAAGACACTAAGAGCAATGCTACCCAACGCCAGATGTCTAAACCTCCAGATGCATGCACCCAAAACACTCCTTGGCATGGAAAACATCGATATCTGTGCAGTAACAGATGCCTGGTTCAGGGCTACTGAGAGCACACCAGCACTACCGGGTGTAACGCGGTTGATTTCTTTGATACAGTCACCAAGGCCATTGCCAAGGGGAAGGTGGTTCACACAGCCTACCTGGACCTTGCAAACGCCTTCGCAACAATACCCCACTTGGGCATTCTAGGAAGCTCACCAGCTTAAATATAAGCCCCTATGTCACTAGATGGATTGCACAGTGGCTCAAGCACAGAACCCACATGGTTAGCATTGCTGGAGCCATGCCAGACCCCATAACAGTTACAGGTTGTGTCCCAGAAGGCTCAGTCCTGGGACCCTCTTGTTTGGTATATATTTATTGTAGGTACAGGCCAACACGGATGAACTGTGGCTGTCCAAATATGCAGATGACTGCAAACTGGACACCATAATCGACTCCCCAGCTGACACAAGCATCTTCCAAAGGGGCATCATAGCAACAGACAACTTGTGCCAGAGCCATGGCCGTCTGCTGAACAGTGTGTAGAAGGGAAATGTGCATCCTGTAGTCTGTTCACCTAGTTGCCAAAGGGACATTGTCCTCACACACACTAACCCCCTCAGCCAAAACACACACTTGCCAATTGCAGGATTCAAACCCCTATCTGACTATTATGACATTTGAGACAGACGCATCAGCAGAGCACGCTATTTGCATTACTGGGGCTTTTCTTCCCTGCTATACTTATAGAGTGCTGACATCATCAGTGTTTAGAAAAGGGAATGGGCATCCTGTAGTCTGTTCACCTAGTTGCCAAAAGGGACATTTCCCTCACACACTAACCCCCCTCAGACAAACACACACACTTGCCATTCACAGGATTCAAACCCCTACCTAACTATGTAATGACACTTGAGATGGACGCATTAGCAGAGCGCCCTATTCGGATTACTGGGAGGTTTCTTTTCTCCTGCTGTACTTATAGGGTGCTGACATCATCGGTGTTTAGAAAAGGGAATGGGCATCCTGTAGTCTGTTCACCTAGTTGCCAAAAGGGACATTTCCCTCACACACTAAACCCCCTCAGACAAACACACACACTTGCCATTCACAGGATTCAAACCCCTACCTAACTATGTTATGACACTTGAGATGGACGCATTAGCAGAGCGCGCTATTCGGATTACTGGGAGGTTTCTTTTCTCCTGCTGTACTTATAGGGTGCTGACATCATCGGTGTTTAGAAAGGGAATGGGCATCCTGTAGTCTGTTCACCTAGTTGCCAAACGGTACATTTCCCTCACACACTAAACCCCCTCAGACAAACACACACACACACTTGCCATTCACAGGATTCAAACCCCTACCTAACTATGTTATGACACTTGAGACGGACGCATTAGCAGAGCTGCTATTCGCATTACTGGGAGGTTATTTTTCTCCTGCTGTACTTATAGGGTGCTGACATCATCGGTGTTTAGAAAGGGAATGTGCATCCTGTAGTCTGTTCACCTAGTTGCCAAAGGGACATTTCCTCACACACTAACCCCCCTCAGACAAACACACACACTTGCCATTCACAGGATTCAAACCCCTACCTAACTATGTTATGACACTTGAGACAGACGCATTAGCGGAGCGTGCTATTCGCATTATTGGGAGGTTTAGTTTCTCCTGCTGTACTTATAGGGTGCTGACATCATCGGTGTTTAGAAAGGGAATGTGCATCCTGTAGTCTCTCCTCCTATTTGCCAAAAGGGACATTTCCCTCACACACACTAACCCCCTTCAGACAAACACACACACTTGCCATTCACAGGATTCAAACCCCTATCTAACTATGTTATGACACTTGAGACAGACGCATTAGCAGAGCACGCTATTCGCATTACTGGGAGGTTTCTTTTCTCCTGCTATACTTATAGGGTGCTGACATCATTGGTGTTTAGAAAGGGAATGTGCATCCTGTAGTGTCTTTTCCTATTTGCCAAAAGGGACATTTCCCTCACACAGACCAACCTCACACACACACACACACACTGAGCACTTGCAGGATTGGAAACCCCTACCTAACTATGTTATGACACTTGAGACGGACACATTAGCAGAGCGCGCTATTCAGATTACTGGAAAGTTTCTTTTCTCCTGCTGTACTTATAGGGTGCTGACATCATCTGTGTTTAGAAAGGGAATGTGCATCCTGTGGGGAGGCAGACACCAAGCACACTATGGCTAAGCTGTCATTCCCTAGGGCAAACAGCCTAGTGTTGACCTCTACACCATTATGTTTAATTGTCAAATGCACATTATTTGTTGCTGATAGACTGTTTGCATATCTTTATTGCCATAGCATTCCCTGTTGGTATGAACAACTTCTGCATCTGTGGAAAATGTTTGCATATGGGAGGGATCCACTATATCACGTATGTCTCTGTAGTCATTTAACTGTGTGCACTGGGCAGACTGCTGTAATGTGGTTGGTTCCTGGCATAACACATAACAATACCAGATATGTGTGTCCAACTGCTAAACCAAGATTTGGACTAAGTGTGTGAGCATGCCCAGTTCAGCCTTCCCATGGCATGTTGTCAAAGTGTGTGAGCATGCCCAGTGTGAGCATTCCATATGTTGGACTCTGCAGCCCACCACATTTGTGGATGTGTGTGAACTTCACAAACTATCACCCGCTTATGGTTGTGGGTTGTGTGTCATGTTGTGTAGTTACTGTACAACTGCTTTGTGTGTGAACACAACAGGATTATACTGTGCCTGCAGTGTTTGCATGGGATACTTTGCATACAGTTGTCAACATCCTTTCACACTGACCTAACACTGTAGTACTGTATAGTGTACTGGTAGTACTTTGACTGTGGTGGACAGTATCCTGGGCTTTACTGCTATCACTGCTTTACATTTCGATAGTGGGCACAACAGCCTGGTTGGGGCCAGTTGTGTACATCTGACCATGTTGCATTCTGTTCAGATATGAACTACTTACACCAGGCTTGTCCAACATTGTTAGTGTATTCCACAACATAGGTGTACAATTGCAAACACTAGCGATGTGCCCTAGTCCATGTCTAATGCAAGTTGGAGAGTGTGTTTGTCCTTCAACACACATTGTAAGAGGAGTTTGCCATGACATATGTCATGGTTAGTATACTGTGCCTCTGTCTACCTGTGACATGACAGTGATACCCAGGATAAACCTACCATCTCCCGTCCACCCATCAGGATTCCTATTGAGGAAGATTGATAAGTGACTCTATGGGTAGCCTGTGCTGAGGGTTCACTCATGGGTGGGAGTGGCTTCTGTGTTATGGATCACACAGTACAGCTTGTCCTATGTAAGTCAGTGCTGGGGTTCAGGTCTCTCATGTGCATAGCTCACTGCCATTCAGATTGTACTAGGTGCAGCATGTTTATTGATGCCAGCAACACAGGCAACACATGGCATCTGTGTAGGCTGTTTGATACTCCTGATGAGGTACTGTTGGGGACTTTACAGTTGATGGAGGTGTCTGCTGAGGTACATCCCACAGGGGCTATTGTAGTCGATTGTACCACTGATGCAGGATGACTGCAGAGCCACAATGACCTCCCTTATGTAGATCTGACAGCCTTCATGATTAGGTGGGTATATGGTATGTTTCTGTAAACACTACAGCACATGTTTGTCCAATGCAGGATATCTATCACCCTGTGTCCCCAGGTCTCTCATTACATGTTAACTACATAATGGGTTAACACCTATGTGGTAATTGGTGGGCACTTACTGTATATCCACGGGGTTGACTATACACGTTTCTGCACTTAGCTTGCTGACATAGCTATGGCACCAGTTGTCTGTTTCTATGTGGCCCTTTTGTGGGATGCATGTGTCAGCTGGTGGATCATATGTGGTGAGCAGTTTGTAGTCCTCTGCAAACATGTTAGGACACAGTCCTTCCATGTTTGCCTGTACCTATGGGACATATATACCAGACGAGGGAGATACCAGGACAAAGCCTTGTGGGATGCCAGTTATATCTGGTTTGTAGTCTGACATGGCTGAAGCATGTCTGACCATGTCTGTTCTGTCCTTGGTCTGGTTTGCAACCCCTCTACTGACATGTGGGTTTATATTTACGCTGGTGAGCCTATCTATACTGAACATGTAGGGTATTGTATAGAAGCCTTTGCAAGGTCCAGATACACTGTGTGGAGCACATTGCCCTCATCAATGACCTTAATGACTGTTTCAATTGAGTCAAACATGGTTAGGGGCAGGATCTGCACTTGAGAAGGCCACACTGGGTTGGGTCCAGTGTCAGTAGGTCCCCAACATCCTTATGTCTGTGGTACATGCTGATCCTTTCCATAGCTGTGCAATCTGGGCTTCTCAGGATTCTGGGGTAGTACTGTTCAGTATCCATTCAGGCAACACCTTTGTTGAGAAGGACCACTGTTGTTGTACACTGCTCTTTGGGTACATATTCTGTGGTAAGGCTGACATTGAGCAGTAGTGTGGTTTGGCATTCCATTCATCTTAGAGTCCATGTTGCACTAAGCCCAGGACACCATCTCATACCATTGCTGCTGTGTGTTTTGCTTTGGAGATGTTGTCTGTTACCTCAGCATCTGCAATGTCAGGGGCCAGCAGTCTGCTGGGATAGGTATTGTGTATTTGTGGGGTTGGGGGGGTTTGCACTGCACCTGTCAGGATGTATGTTGGCAATATGTGTGTGTGTTTGTGGTATTTGTGTGATTCAGGGCATATCTGTGAATTCCCAACATGGCTCCTACCATCAGTTGTGTAAGCCTTGGGATTATCCTTAGTGTCCTGTACAATTTGTATCTACATAGGTTCATAGGTTCATACTAGGCTATCCACCCTGGGCATTTGTTAGCCTAGCCAGAGTGTGTGTGGCTTTTGAGACCCCTTGCTATGTGGATATTATGGCCATTTATGATTTGCTTTGCTGTGCCTCTGTCTGGACATGACACAGTGAAGACCCCCACTGTAACTCTACAATCATCCATCCACTTGGCAAGATTCCTGTTGAACAGTGTCAGTGAGGGGCTCTGCCTAACATGGAGTGGGATTCTGGTCCAGGGTGTGGGGAGCCTCTGGATTATGTATCTGTCCCACTGGCACATCCTATTTCATTATTTGTTGAGGTTGACATCTCTCACTCTCGCAGCTCCAATGGATATGTGTTGTCTGGGGTGGAGCATGTCCATTACTCCTGTGTTGGGCATGGCCTCCTACAACAGGCATGCAATGCCTCTGTGTGGGCAGTCTGTGACTGGAGTCAGCTGGGGTGTCTACAGCCAGGCAGCATATGACATATATGTGAGACACTTTATCCTCTTGGTGAGGTACCTTTGAGGTCTTTCTAACTGCTGCAGGTGTCAGGTAAGGTAGATCCCATATGAGGCATTGTACTAGATTATGGGTGTGATTGGGGAAAAGTATAGGGGCACAGTGACCTCTGTTGCCGTAGATGTGACTCCTTTCCTGATACGGTGTCACATGTAGACAGTCTTCATAGCCACATTGGCAATGTGGGTGTCACATAACAGGTTACTGTCCACTTGTGTCCCTAGGTCCCTGGTTACTCCTTCCATACATAATGGTTTACCACCTATGTGGTAATTCGTGGTACCTTGTTTGGTATTTGGTGGGACATTCATACTGTCCAGTGTCTTCAGGACGGTTGGGGGGGGGTTATTGTGTGTGAGAGTGCGGTCTGTAGCATGCTACAGACTGCACAGCAGTCTTGCCTACAGTTAGTTGCACATGGGTGAACTCCACTGCCTTGTGCATTGTCAGTTACCTGGACGTATGGGTGTCTGTGCTGCCTATGGATACTCACCCTCCTTTTATGTTGTGTTCCAGGTTTTGGGGCCATGACACATGGTACGTGGTATAACCTGGTAGTGCTGGTGTGCTGTCAGGAGCCTTGCAGCAGGTTTCTGTCACTGCACAGACATCGATGTTCTCTATTCTGGGATGGCCTCGAGCATGCATATTGGGGTGTACACATCTGGCATTGGTCAGCATTTCCCTTATGTTTCTTCCCACTTATGTTTTCTCGGGTGGTGGGTCAGTCTTTTCAGCCTTGCCTACAAAAGGCTGTATGGAGGTGGCAAAGGCCTTATCCAATATTCAGACGCCCAGGGTAACAGGTGCAGGACATCCCAAGGGCAGCTGCATGGCTTGTCAAGCATGACATCCCAAGCAGACAGACATTGATCCCCTTGGAATGACACCAGTAAGTGTGCTACTTGCTATGACTGATCATTCCGTGTTTGTACTGTGGCATTATTCTTGGTAAGGGTAGGTTGCTGCGAACGGTGAGTGTCATACCGGCCTGGACTACATAATCGGATAGCTCATCTGTGTCTCTTTACATGTAGTCTAGGGCAGTACATCTCAGGTCATTCACACCAGCATGGACTATGACTGCATCATATTTCTATTTGCTTTGGAGTGACCTACATATTTCTGTTATGTGGCATATTGTGGCAGCCTACAGGCAGCTTACTGTACCCTTTCCCTTGTTCAGTCTGGTGTGCGGGACAGCAGTGTGTCTGACTATGGAGTCACCTATTACAACTGTATCAGGCATGTTGTTTCTCCTTCTGGCCTGTGACTGTTTGGCACACCAGCTTTGTGTGCTATGTGTTGCATGTGCTATGTTTGGAGGCTGTTTCATTGGGTGTCTGCTTTAGAGGCCTCTGTTGGTGTGCTGTGTTTGTGATTTCTGCCTCCGGGAATGTATTTCTGTGTTTATGTGTTTGGTTTGCAGTTGTGATAGGTCTATGTGGGTATGTGTTTGTGGTGTGTGTGGTTACCTTCTCCTACTGACTTGTTTTGGGTGTACTGAGTTGAGGGAGCTCTGCCTCCGGTTTGGATGGATGGTTGCATCTCTCACATATATTTGTATTTCTTGGGTGGAGTTGGGGTTGTCTGTGTACTTGGGGCAGGTGTAACATTGCCTCAGGATTCACAGATTCCACTTGTTGTGGCTGGCCTTAGTGGATTGCATGTGTGGACAGATTTTATTGCCATACTACTGATCAGTAATTACTTCATTGTTCATGTTTGCTCTATCATGTAGTAGCTTCCTCATTCTCTTGCATGTTTTGGTTATGGCTGGTGTCCACCATGCCAGATTTAGGCACTGTGTCTTGTTTTAATTTGGGACTGCATAATCCAAGCATTCCTGGCAGTGTTCATGGAATGGCTGTATTACAGGTTCTGAGGTGTGGCCCATATTTTGCACCTGCACGGACCTTTAATGGATTCCACATCAGTTTGGAGGTGTGCAAATATTGCTTAGCACATGTTTTCCACTGTGGTTTTCCGGCCAGGGACTGTGGTCAGGATTTGTATATCCAGTGTGATTACTATATGGTCTGGTTTTACCAGTGAGCAATACACTTCTCATCTTGACATCCCGCACCCATGTTGCTGATTATCACATCCAGTATGCTTACCCTCTTGTGGGGTGGTACGTTGTTCCTGGGCCTTTTGGTTTGTGGATTCGATGAACTTTTGTCCTACACTGTTGCAGCTGGTATAATGCTCCCAGTCTATATGTCTGGGTATTTGCAGTCTCCCAATATAATGTGGTTTGGAGGACTTGATATATTCATGTATTCCAGCATGGGCCGGATGCAGTTCCTGGTGTTGGGCCAGTAGTCTGTAGCAGGCTATAAACTGGGGGGCAGTTTTAGCCACTGTTACTTGAGCATGGCTAGTCCATGCTGCTTTTGTGGTGGTACCAACATGGGGTGTGGTTATCCTTGACAATTCTTGCTAGTCACCCTCCTTTTGTAGCTTGTTCCAAGTTTTGAGGATGTACAGCACAGTATGAGGTGTAACCTGGTAGTGTTAGGGTGCTGTTGTGAGCCTTGCCTCAGATTTCTGTTACAGCACAGTTATCAACATTCTCCATACTGGGTGAGCTTAGACTGCATGCATCTTGCTGTTTCAACTTATCCCTTATCTTATTCTTATCCCTTCTGGTACCTATGGAGATAGGTTTGTGTTTTGAGCCTTACCTATTCAGGGCACACTGTGCGTGACAACAGCCTTTGCCAGTATCCATATGGCCTGCACTGATAGGTGCACGCCAGTCCTAGCAGGTGGTGCATCATGTCATGCTCAGCATGTCATCCCAGACTGGCACACATTGGGTCCCCTTTGCCTAACTGCAATACTTCAGTCAATTGTTGCACTTCATCATCTCGTTGTCATGTTGTGGCATGCTGCTTGTTGAGGGTAGGATGTTAGTCGGGTCCTCAGGTGTGCATATGGTACTTGGTGTTACATTACTTAACACATAGCATTCATGCCTCAGGTGGTGCTGCAGGGCTGCCTCTGTCGGATGCACATATTACACTTCCCTGTACATGTTTGTGAGCAGGTTGTGTCACGTTAGGCATCCCTGTTACTATATGAGTGAGTCAGAGGCGTATCATTCCCAAGGTTCCTACTGAGCCAATGTATGTGCTATGCGTTGCCTCTTTGCCAAGGCCAGGGCATACTGGGCACGCCTCCTTCTGCCTACTGGGGCAGGCTCAGGTTGTTCCTCCTCCGAGTCACGCTGTGCCTGTGGTGGCCTTGGCGATGGTGCGGGGCTGTTTGGCCCAGCCCTATGCTGGTCCTGCTGCAGCTGTTTTCGCAAGATCATATTATGTAGCATAGCACATACCATGACAATTTGGGTACATGTAGTTGGTGTGTACTGCAAGGCTCCACCAGATGTGTCCAGACACCGGAACCGTGACTTGAGCAGCCCAAACACACGCTCTATTACATTACGTGTTTGTGCGTGTGCCTCATTATGGTGTTCCTGTTCAGGTGTGTGTGCGTTTCTGATGGGTGTCATCAGCCACGGCTCCAGTGCATACCCGGCATCCCCCACTAGGTGTCCGTGCGGGATGTCCCCATTGGCAAATGTCTGGTACAGCTGCGTCAAATGCCAGATGTGGGAATCGTGGTAGCTCCCAGGACAGCCAGCACACACATTCATTATTATGCCCTGGGCATCACACACGACCTGGCAGTTGATGGAGGGGAAGCCCTTGCGGTTGATGTATGCCCTACCCCGCTCACCGGCTGGTGCTTTGATGCGTATGTGCGTGCAGTCTATTGCACCCACTACCTCAGGGTATTCCGCTATTTGCTGGAAGAGACGATGTTGCTGGCCAATACCTCACGGGCATTGGGGAAGTATACATGATCACCGACATGTGCTGACATGGCATCCAGGAACTGGTGCAGTACCCTGGAAGCTGATGCCTGTGATATCCCCATCATATCGCCAGTTGGTCTCTGGAAGGTACCTGTTGCTAGTATTCTTAGGCCAACACATACCTTGGTTTCCACTGGGATGGGTTCCCTCTGTTGGTTCTGTGTGTGAGGCGTGGCCTGCACAGCTCCACTATTTGCTGCAGGAGGTCTCTGTCCACTCTATAGCGCTCTACTATCTCCAGCTCATGTAACCCGTGGTAGGTGACCCTGGGCCTGTACACTCTTCTCCGCCTCCTCACTGTGGGTTGTCTGGCACCATCTGCATTGTCACCACCCTCAGCAAGTCGCCTATGTCTCATTATGACAGCTATGGCAGCCCCTAACATTTCTGCTCTGAGTTCAGCTTTTTCAGTTTTCACTTCTGATAACTTAACTCCTGTCTTGCAGTGTCTCTTGAGAGAAACATTCTGCACTGCTGTTTGCAGAGTTTTAAGTGCTGGGCTGGCCTAGTATTCTGCCTGTGTAATTGCCTGCATCTAATTGTTTTCACCTGCTAGCTCCAGCAGTATTCCCTGCTAACTTCCTACTACATCTGTTGCTTCCTTTTTCCTTTCTGTTTCCTCAGGGTGGAGCCGTGTGCAAACCAGCAGAAACACGCTCACAGTGGCTTACACACACGCACACATACTTACACAGTTTTGGATCTGCTTATTCGGATTAAAACGCGTGCACGCCCGCGCAAACGGTGTTAAACATCTCCCAACACGCTCCCACATGCTCAGTCTGCCTTACACGCGCGCACACTGTCTTACACGCGCATACACCGCCTTACTCGCTTCATGGCGCACACGCAAGATACACGCCCAGCAAGAAACTTTGGTGTAGGCAACAGTGTACACCTTCCATTTCTTGACTTTCTCATGTTTACTTAGTGGCACACCTCTTTCCTTGATATCTGTCTGACATCTGTCATGTAACTCTAACCTCCAATGAACTGCATCTCTTTCTACCATTCCCCCCTGTGATGTCACCTATCTCCTACTCTGTTCCTCCCCGTATGTAACTCTTACACTACTCAGAATGTGCTCATTTGCTATGTGACAGTGGAATTCAGTATCCTTACACTCATTTGCATCAGATTGCCTACTAATGCTTAGTTACATCTCTTAGACTCAGCTTCCCCCCTTAGCAACCACTACACGGTGGCCATGTTGGTTTTGCTCTGCTGGTCCCTCCATTGACATTCCATGTATTGCATAAAACCTACATTTGTAGGTTTAAAACCTTCATTTTAATGTTCTCTGCAGCGCAGCCCGTTTGCGCGGGGCTGCGCTGGGTTTACACATCGGCAATTGCCGAAAAAAAAAAATTGTATTTTTAATATATTTGCATGGGGTTACCTTGCCAATGGCCACATATTTGGCCATTGGCATGCTGCCTATAACATATGCACCCTTTATTTGGAGCTGACATGGCTCCATTGCCGTGTTTGCAGAAACGTACTCAGTTGTCAACTGAGTACATTTCTGCAGCTAAAACGGCTCTTACACGGGCTGTTCTTGGCTTCCTGGATCGCTAATCAGCCTCATTTGCATGCTATTCGGCTGCAAGTGAGGTGATTAGCTTATCCACGCCCACTCCGTGTAAGAGCCGTTTTAGCTTGACTCTTACACGGACTTTGGGCTGTTCCTGGATCGCGAAGGCTGCATGGAGTCTTACACTACTCTTAGACTCCGTGCAAGCCTTCGTGAATCCGGCCCAATGTTTCTTCTGTTCTGGTTATATGATCAAGCACTCATTTTTAAATCAATTAATATTTTATTGTTACGTTTTGTCTTCATATTTGTTTTACTTTTTTCTTCTTCTAGGTCCTTCTAAAAATGGGTATTTCCCAGCAGGTTAGGAAATGTAGGTAAATAAACAAACAAACAGAACAATAAAAACACACAGGCAGACAAACAAAAAAACATAGTAAGACTGGTGCAAACAGCCAGTGCGTGCTTGTCATTCCTCATTTGGAGGGACAAGATCTGGTTTGCTCTACCATCAAAATATGCCCTTGAATACATATATGATAAGCAAGAATATAGATATGGGGCATATATGGTGCTGCTAAGTCGCTAGTGACAGCCTTGATGTGGTACATAGGCAGAAATGCATTTGTAAGTCATAACAGGCCTTCCCAGTGTTGTGAATGCCAACACCATCAATCAGAGGGCAGAGTTTGAACATTTAGTGAAAACAACCAGAGCTGAACACCAATAACTATGGGTCTGAAGTTGCAGGGCTTCTATATAGTTCTCCAGCCTAAGGACAATTAACATTCTTCCTTAGAGCCAGGAAGCCCTCATCTGGAGACTGGAGAGGCTGAAGACAAATCCTCAGGCTGTTGGGACAAGACAGGCACCTTAATCTGTGGGTCTGCTGAAAGAAAATGTTGTTGAAAGGCCTACATGACAGTCCTCCATTCACCTTCTCCTGACGGTTTTTAAGATGTCTTGCAAGGAAACTGCATGAAGTACTACAGTGCTCTGGTTTTATTTTTTTAAAGATGTTTCTGCACTGAAACTGTATCAAACTGCTTGCTACAATGTAGACCACACATGGAGTACTACAGAGCTCAGGTTTGACATCAAATGTAATACCAGGTTTAAAAAGCTCCCATTGCAATAAGAGCATTCAGGATGATGGGTGGCTGATTGGAACATGCCCTGTAACACTTTGCACCCAGAGCAGTTGCTCCTTTCACCCTGCCCTATATATGCTACTGGCAAGTGGGTTCAAAACCTATGGACTGATGAGCTGGACAGCTGGCAGGACCAGAAGGAAAGATCACCTGGAAAAAGCACCCACTGAGTGGTCAGTCAAATAGTTAGACAAAGGCAATAAAGATATGTTCAGCAATTACATTACTAGTTGCATAGCAAAGAATTCTTACCAAGAGTATTTTATGGGGAACGTACCACTTAAACACATCCATTATTGCCCACTGTTCTTATTTAATTATAAATTACCATGGTTCACAGGATCAGACAACCTTTCTCCAACGTCTTCATTAATAGGGAAATTACTGGAATAATCATAGGAAATACTTCCAAAATAAACTGCAAAACAATCTTGAAAATCTTCTCACAACTTATCAAAAGATAGCCATTACAACAACAGACCTAGTCTGTGGACTGAATAAACTTCCATATAAAATATTACACAAACCATCATTAGCATGTCTGAACTTTCACACCAAAAATCTAAGACAGCTTCAGAACTGCACATGGAATTGTTACAACACTGCTTTGCTATACATATTATAAAATCACTAGACCATGGACTGCTCACCTGAGTTATATATCAGGATCTCCCAAAGGCCTTTGCTACTGTCTGTCACCTACTGCTGTTATGAAGACTAACTGATTTGTGTATTAGTACTTTGCAGCTACTTAAAAAAATAAAATGAAAAGGAAGCTTCTCAGAACAGTGTAATGGCCATACCATAATATTCCATTCAGTGGGACCATTGCATTTTATGCTATTTGGCAATAACTTTTACAGGTACTCACACCCAGACAATCTCTACAATATACCAAAAACTCTACTCTTCTGTGTGCAGAACTCAGTTTCTCAACAACTTAATTGTTCTTCCAGCTTCAGTGTTGGCTCACCAGATCAGGCCTCATTTGCTATTCCTGGTGAATAAAGGAAATTCTTGTTCTTCCCCTGAGTTCCATGACAATATTGCAACACTTGGAGAGCAGAATGTGAAAACAAAACCACCCCAAACAGAATACTGCTTAGTCTCCTCTTCTGTCTAACATTCCCATCAGCACAGTGAACTTCAAATATCTGAGAGTCTTCATTAACAAGAATGGGGCATATAGTCAGGATTTTTGGATTGTGTACCAACTTCCGGAATATAGCCATCAACCTCTTCTAAATGTAACCCTCCCCACTCAATCCAAAAATGAAAAACAATCAGCAAAAATATAATCTAAAATAATAGCTATTCAGCCATTTAATAAAACATGAAACCATAAAAAATTACACATATGCTTTGTTAAAAACTTCTACAACATTTAAATTTAGCCACGTAGTTTTTTTTTTTTTTTTTTTAAATAATTTATGTTTTAAAATGTATGCAGTGGTGTACACAGTGTCTGCCTAGCTATGCCAATGGGCAAGAGCGTAAAATGTAACCTTCCAAAGATTTTTTCTACTCTACCTAAGAAAAGCAACCTATCATTTGTCAGCCTTTGGAGGTTCAGATCAGTTTTAAATGTCTCAGCACAAATAGAAATGGTTTCGATACAATTCACACCACAATAACTTCTTTTTGGAACAGCCACAACCATCGAGTTAATTCCATATTCTCTGGACAAAATCAACACAGTATAGGTAAACAACAGTCATTTTGTGACTACCTCACTTTTCAAAACTCAGCCTTGAAAATCTCAAATAACTGCAACTAGGGGATAAGAGAAAAAAAATCAGTCATCTGATGCTAACGGATAAAGCATGGCACTCCACTCCCCATTTGCCTCTAGGGGCATAAACGGCATATAGCTGCCATTGAGACCACGATAATCTACCTCTGGACAAGAATATAATATTCCACAATCACTAAAAAAACATGATGTGACACTTTACTCAGTCTAGGAACTCTGACTACAGCTGCTTAATATCAGCTTTGCTCATACAATTTCATGTAATGGGTCACATATATACAGACTCTTAGAAATACACAAGGATGACCAAATGGCATGTATGAGACCATTAGCCTTAGGTACACTGATTCAGCCACCAAGTTTGTCAGTGTTAATGTTGAAAATGACATAAAATATGATTTCCTAATGGTACTGCAAGCATAAAAAGTGTTGAAATGTTTGAAGCGTAATGCATATTGAAGTGCATGATATTTAAGTTACTTTTGATGGAAAATATCTGTTCACTAATAAAGCCTTAGCAACTGTTAGATCTTTCCTCCAAAACACATACTGTGTATTTTTTTTATTATTTATTGTTTTGCTTGATAATTGGGGTGGTAGGCTGATCCGTAATGGACCAATTTCAGACCCAGTCTAGGCCAAGGGCAAAAACAATATTGTACACTGCAATGTAATACAAAATATAATCAACAACAGTACAGACAAAAAACAGTGAGTAAGCAACCTATTCAAATATATTTAATTATAGAAGTAGTAACAACTAAATCAGTGCTATTAAGAAAGGCTGTAGTGTATATAAAAGCTTGTTATATACCAGGAACCTGAGAACAAGGGCATATTAGATATATTGAACACAAAAGCAGAGCCGTAACTAGAGGTATTAAATACTTAAAATCCTTGATGATCTTGTAATGCATAATATGTTGAATGTCTTTTATAGGTTCATAGGCTCATAGTTTAGTTCTAAACTAACTGCTCTTGCAAGCCATTGTAAGCCTAGCCAATTATCCCTTGTGAGACTCAAACCCTGTACCTTGTGTTTGTAAGGCAAACACCTTAACCATTAGGCCACCCTTTTGAATTCACATGCACTTTCAGTGTAAGGTTGAGAATATTAATGAGTGCCTGTGTGTAAAATGATATTACAGAGCACGCCCTGCATGGGTATTGTCAGGGTAGTGACCGTGAGGTAAAGCAGTCTTAACAATCAACAGCAGGAATAAGAAAGGAGTATACTAATGAAGGAGATGACTTATCTCATAGCCTGTTCACCAGACTCTATAAAGGTTTAAAATAATATCTCCTAATGTATCCTCTTCACTGTTAACTCATTCCCTCCAGTAAAGCACTTTTGTGTATGTACCTTTAACTCCCAGTCAGTGTGGCTTGAGCCTTTAAAAAAATGAAGTTATCACCTTACAGTTCAAATAAACATTCATATCCCTGGAACCACAGGTTTTCTTTTAACACCTATGGTTCCAGGGATATGAATGTTTGTTTGAACTGTAAGGTGATAACAATTTGAATAAAGAGATTTTCAAAGAAAAAAAGAAAAAGAAAACTGAAAATGGCTAAACTATTCAGGATAAATTATTCTTTACATTAGTGGCATTCATTCAATTCAATGCTTTAAAATGGATTTTATAAGCCAAAATAAATTGTGTAATGTTGTATAAACAGCTTATGATATTTCAGTAACTATTCAAGCAAGACATGTATTGCCAACAGGATTTTCTTCGTATAGCTGTGAACTTTCATATGAGGCTATGCAGTTCTGTCTGCGTTACCTGAATGTTGAGATATTTAGATGAATATGAAAATTATTACAATACAAATATACAGTATACACATAATATTCAATATCTCTTTAGCTGCATTAGACAGAGGTCAAATATCAGTACAATTTTGTTTGACATCATGTATACTTTAAGATGAAATCTTCTGATACCCTGTATGTAGCATGGTTTTGGAATTATTAATGCCAATATGAACAAGCAATATTTGATGCTTAGCGGCACAGTAGGAGGTAACTGCAGAAACACACGGAGGCACATTGACTGTAGTGAGTTAAAGAAGAATAAAAATAATATGTTATCTTTATCATCGGTGACATTTACTTGAACAATGGAAGGTCGTTTATCACATGCGCTATGGATTTATCATACCAAAGAAGGGTGCACATAACACATACAAGTTGTTTTAACATTGTTATAGAACTTTTAAACTGAAGACAAGGCTTATAAGAATTATTCTGCCCTTTACCTCACTAATAACCAGCCACCCATATTAACTGTGTTGCACTAATGCTCCCTTTTTAAGCTAGCATCATTAACAGACAGATTATATCAGAATGGCTCAGAGGGTCATTTGTGTTTTCTGAGGATGCCAAGTATGCATGGCATAAGCCATGATCATGTCATGGCATCACTATCTTTGACGGCAATAGTGCTAGTCTTATTATATAAAAAAACATGGCCAGCAGCATATAGGCTGAATATGTTCATTATTCAGGCCTTCATGGATAGAGCTAAAGTCTTGTCACATACCTAAATATCTAAAGAAGTTAACATTTACTAGTGCATATAACCAGATGGATCAGCTATGGGGCACCATGGTGTCATGTTTTTTCCTCTTCCTCCTTTTCTGACTATCATTGCTCTTTTTTTAACTTAAGATGACAGTTTCAAGCATTAACCCAAAGTATAAAAGTTACTAAGTATTCTTGGAGTACATGCTGGCTGGTAAAGTAAGTCATTGGCTATAGTAAGTACTAACTCATATATGTATAGTACAGGGTATAAAGTGTGAAGGTCCATGGAAAGTGTCTTAATAAAAACTCAAAAATAGTAAGGACCCAAGAATTGATTTTTTTGTTACCTGAGAAGACAGGGGTTACTTCAGAAATAATGTACACCATTTTGACTTGGAATTTAATTAAATTAGTAAACAGTATCAATGGCAAAATATATTTCTTAGAGAGTGTACATCAGAATACTGCTGTTAATAAGTCAAAGGTTTTAATAAGCTGCATGTATAAATTACCCACAAATATTGTACTCTTTCCTTCCCTAATGATGCACGACAATGTAGGTCATATTTACTAAAGCATTGCAGTGCCTCCATTTATACAACCTTCTCCAGAACCTTTGCAAGAATAGGCAGAACTGAAATCAGTCTATTGCAGTGGCTTAGCTAGAGTTTGTGCCACCCGCAGCTGTCTTCGAGTTTGTCCCCCCTCCACACTCATAAAACCATGGTCAAATCAGCCCCCCCCATACACAGCTCCCCCCTGTAGCCATTCCAGTGTCCCATTACTTGGCAATTTCTCCCCATTTACCATAAACACTCTAATGCGCATACTGCTTTATGCTTTACTTCTACAATGATTATTTGGATTTCATTTAAAACTTTTATTTAAAATTGTTATAGCACAAGCACTGATAGACATCTGCTAAACAAAGCAATACAGTCTCACAATGAAAACAGACTAAGCATTAAAACTTCTCTGCCCTTGAAACTCACGTTGAAATTCACGTTCAATGAAAATACATCTGGCCAGTGATGGATAAAGTTTACCTTTGGGCTGTTTGCAAATCATACATATTTAGGACCATGTAGACACCTTCCTGATTGTATTAAATTATATTCCATGTATAATACAGCACACTTAGAGTGTGTTTTGAATTTATTGTTTTAAACATTTTTCAAGTAAGCAATGAAACAAAATGTATGAACCAATAATTGCAAAACTACCCAATTCAGAACATTTCCATCATAAAAGTCTACTCAAACTTTTGTCATTGCAATCTACCAATATCAGTAAATATGCACAACATCTGCAGAAGTAAAAGTCATCTAAACAATCACATTAAAGAGATCTGTAACTAATGAAGAGGTTTGGTGCCAGCAAACAACTTTATTTGTAGATGAAACAATGACATATAAAGTGCCTGTTGCCCTTGAAGAATAAATTGCCTATGTTACATTAAAAGAAATGATAAGCTAGTAATATTGCAATAGGGAATGGATGTCAAACTGATAACAGGTTCATAGTTACTAGGTTTCTCCTCTAAAGGAAGACAATCTCAGGACTGCAGCATCCACTCCCTTTAAAGTACAACACAGTACAGTATCAGCGATTCATCTGTATGCTATGGGAGTAGAAACCACAGCCTTCTACATCAAAAGCAGGTATACTACCTGTTGTGCTACTACCAATGCAAACAGACTTGGCATAAGCAGCACTAAACTTCTCTTCCCCCAAAGCTTTTTTCCCCCTGAAGCTCTTAGCTCCTTGTAAAATCCACTTGACACTCAATTAAATCTCTCAACTTTGCAATACAGAAAATCTGGAAAAAGCCAACATTTATTGATCAAGGTGGTAAAGGACCAAAACCAGGGACACATTTTAAATGTTGCTTGCATATCTTAGAAAGTTGCTAGAATAAAGTGTTTTCTGTTACCATGCGTTTCTTGAAAGATAGTGTAGTCAGTTTATTTATTTATTTATTTTACAGTTTGTTTACTGGGATAGTCCATTGGGCCATGAAGAGTTTGTTTTCAATGGAGTCCCGGGTAGAAAAGCTCCATAAGAACATTATACAATTTAGGCAAATCATTAAAAAATAAGCAATACAGTATGCAATTTACAAATGAAAAAGGTAAATAACATTTCAAAAAATGTAGACAAAAAACTTAGTTTATATAGTATAAAATCTAAGCAGAGAACTGAAGCAGGTTTGGCTAGGCATCATATTGGAGTTATAGCAGAGAACAGTGGGTATAGGAAGAGCTTATGTATGAAAGTAAAAAAAGAGGGAAATAGTAAGAAGGGGTGGTGTAAGAGGGGTGAGAAGGGGGTGAGAAGAAAAAAGGGGGTGAGAGTAGTGGTAGTATAGTGAGAGAGAGGAGATGAGAGCAGAGGAAGACTGTATGGCAGGGTATAGTATAGAGGGAAGTTATGTAGGGTGAAAGCAGGAACATTCCCAGAGGGATATAAGATGGGAATGAAGTAAGGTTTTAAAGGTAGCGTGATTATTGGTGGTATGGATGAGAGGTGGCAAGGAGTTCTAAAGCTTTGCTACAGAAAAGGATAGCAGTTGTTTGCCTGGTGGATGGGCAGGCTTGTGAAGTTCAATCAGACTTTGGTTATTTGATCTCAGGATTCTATTCGGTAGATGCACTTTGAATGAAGAGGCTAGAGAGGGGCAGAGAGATGGATGGAAGATAGGTTTGTGGGAATGAGTGGGTTGGATGTAAGTAAGATAATTGGGGAGTTCTAGTAAATTTAGTTTGTAGAGGGCATTACAGTGGTGGGTGGAGGATTTGTAACAAGTGGCAAACTTGGAGATTTTATTGTAACAGGAAGAGAGTTTAACCTTTAGTGAAGAATGTAGGTTAGAGAGAAGAGGGGCACCATACAGGAGGGAAGGAATGAGGTATGTAGTAGACAGAACAAGCTTAGTACAGGGAGTGAGGTAGCGATAGTGGCAGTAAAGCATACCAAGTTTCTGGTGTTTTTTTTTGATATTCATTTGTAGGTGGATATCAAACTTAAAATGTTCGTCGATAAGGACACCTAAGAGTTTAGTCTGGGATATTATCTCAAGGAAGGTATTGCTCTGGCTGGTAATAATAAAAGAGTCTTTGTCTATAATGGTGTTTTTAGAGGGGTGAATATCATAAGTTTATTTTTGGATGCAGTGAGTGCTAAGTGATTATCTAACATCTAGTGCTCAGTGGAGGAGAAGACTTCTTGGGTTAGATTAAGAGAGAAGAGCTGGAGGTGGCAGAACAGATGATTGCAGAGTCATCTGCGTATTGGATAAGATTACCCTTGGGGACTGACAAATGGAAGTCATTTATAAAGATGTTGAATAGTAAAGGACCTAATATGGAACTTTGGGGAACTCCTGTAGGAGTGTTCAGAAGGGAGGAAGTGGATTTTTTCCATTTGATAGCTTGTTGTCTGTTGGAGAGGCAACTAGTGAACCAGTTGGTAGAAAGGATGGACAGATTAAGATTGGAGAGTTTGGACAGAAGAAGTTTATGACAGATAGTGTTGGAGGCCTTGGATAGTTCCAAAAGAAGGGTAGACACCAGACAGCCCAAATCACAAGTTTTATTGACGGTTTTGAGGAAGGAGAGGAGAGCAGTGGTAGTGCTGTGGCCAGGTCTGAACCTATGTTCTGTGGGGGTGAGCAGGTGGTTATTTATAAGGTAGGGTAAAAGTTGAAGGTGAATGCATTTTTCTAGTATTTTAGAAATAGGGGATAAAATGGCAATAGGACAGAAATTGCTAATATTGTTGTTGTTGCACCCTTTATGGAGTGGTATGATAAAGGCCTTTTTCCAGAGTTGGGGCACATAGCTTTCTTGGACTGACCAGTTTATTAGAATGGAGATTGGGAAAACTATGGCTTCGATAGCTATTTTTAGAAAGTAGGAAGGAAGATCATCAGTGGCATTAGAGCAAGGTTTCAGGTTCATAAGGATTTTTTTATGGTAGATGTTGAGATGGGTTTGATTTAAAAGGGAGGGGGAAGAGAGCTGGTGGTGTTGGTGGAGGAGGGGATAGGAGAGTGAAGATGAAGCATTGTTGGTGAAGGATGTTGTTAGTTTGGCTATGGTGTCATTAAAGAAGGAATTGAATTGGGTGACTAGGGTCGAGTCAGAGGCATTAGGATCAGGGCAGGGACTGCCTTTTTTGCCAGGGTTGAAGAGGGTGGTGATACCATTCCAAAATTTTTTGGGGTTTGTCTTGTGGTTATTTTGGAGTATAAAGAAATAGGATTTGCAGTTGGATATGATAATTTTTTTGACTTAAGTTCTCACTGATTTGCCAGAAAACCACAAATTTTAAGAGGAACAGACCAAAATTTTTTGCCAAACATTCCACACATTCTGCGAAAATCTGGACAGTTGAGAGCTATGGACTCAACTTCTTGAACACTAACCATCAGGTATACCTAACTGGGACATTTTACACACACACACACACACACACACACACACACACACACACACACACACACACACACACACACACACACACACCCTACCATACGTGGAACCATACAGAGCAAGAATATTTTAAAATTGCGTGGGCAGGCAGATGGGCGGATAGGAAGAAGAACAGGGCATGATGACAGGGGACCATTTTTAAAGAAGAATGGCTCTAAAAACAGTTTTAGGTAAACTATGTGACAGTCCCAAAAGTGCCTCCCAGGGTGAACTGCCCCCCCCCGCGTGCGCGCCTAGGTATGCCACTGGTCTATAGTCTGATAATTAACTGAGGACAGTTAGGTAAGATGATCACTAGCATGGATTTCTAAGTTTGTAGAACAATGTCTTACATAAAGTGGATATTATTTTTTTTATTTAATTCATTTCATTTTCTAGCTAGGGAAGTCTTGCTGAGTATAGAACCCCTTTTCATTGGAAGCTCAGGGAAATAAAACTCCATTGATCCAATATAATGCAAGATACAAAGTAGATTATCACAGATAAATAAAATGTTAATTTCATCTCTGACAGTGCAGTAATAGAGAAAAATACAGTGTAGTGTAATTAATTGGTTAATGTTACCCAAATACATATTATACTATATACACATTTTTACTGTGCAAAAGCTGTGGATGGGGCAGTGGTGCAGTGGTAGTGTTGCCACCTCACAGCAAGAGGTTCTCCTGTTTGATTTTTGGTTGGAGTGCTTTCTGTGTGGAATCTGCATGTCCTCCCTGTGTTCGTGTGGGTTTCCTCCAGGTGCTCCGGTTTCCTCCCACGTTTCCAGGACATGTGTCTGGAGAATTTCTCCTTGGGCTTCTGCTGAAATTGGCTTCGTTCCAAGTTGGACTTTCCCAGTAAACAAATGTTAAATAAATATAAATGTGGATATGTATGAGTTAACATATAAGTACCTGTATAAAGGGGGAAACTATTCGGTTTGTATTAGGGTAATGCACCTTTCAGTGAGTACAGCTGTAAGTAGGCAGTTATAGGTATAACAATGCTAGTAGTGAGTACAATAATGCCAGGAAGTGCTAATCTAAGGTTAGAGATGTATAAGTATTTACAGGAGACTTACCATATACTCATTTTATTTACAAGTGAATTCTTACTGTTCTGAGGATTGAGAAAATGTGGCAAAGTGGGTAGCTTGTCTTAGAATTTGTCTGGTAAAGAACAAGAGAATAGCAGAGAGTCCCTGAGATGGTCTTTTACATGTCTTTGAAAGTAGGAAGGTTGTTATTAAATCTTAGTAGTAGAAATAGAGGGTTCCATAGTTTTGGGGATTTTAATGGAATTAACAGCTTCGCCAGGTAAGTTATTGGCTTTATGAATGGATAGTAAGGGCTTGTAAGTGGATAATAAAGCTTTGTCAGTGAACAGTAAGGCTTTGTGAGTGGATAATAAGGCTTTGTGAGTGGATAGTAAGGTGTAAGGTTTTGTGAGTGGATAGTAAGGCTTTGTGAGTGGATAATAAGGCTTTGTAAGTGGATAATAAGGTTTTGTGAGTGGATAGTAAGGTGTAAGGTTTTGTGAGTGGATAGTAAGGCTTTGTGAGTGGATAGTAAGGCTTTGTGAGTGGATAATAAGGCTTTGTGAGTGGATAGTAAGGTGTAAGTTTTTGAGAGTGGATAGTAAGGCTTTGTGGGTGGATAGGAAGTCTTTTTTTTTTTGCTCAGTATAGGCTTCAGGGGGTAGATATGGCAGAAGGACACTTTTTAGGTTCAGCCACTTGGGTTTATGTAAAAGGCTGTAGGCTACAACTAGTTGTGAGTAGCTAAGGTAGTTCTAGCCAGTTAAGTTTTTCTGAGGGCAGTGCAGTGATGAACCCTATAACAGAGGTCACAGGAAAACATAGCAATTTTGTTCTAGTGGTGCTGTGGCTTGGAGGTTTAATTAGAATTGAGATTTACAAATACAGGGGAGGAAGTAAGTAGATTTGGTAGTAGATAAGTGGATGTTGTTTTTCTATTGGGTTCAGTGAGCTACTGTTTTATTCAGTATAACATTCCAAGTTTTTGATGTGTCTTTTTGACTACTTCTTGTATATGCAGGTCAGATTTTATGTTTTCATCTGTAATGATACTTAGCAGCTTAGTATGTTTTACCCTTTGAATTTGGATACCGTTTAAGGAACTGCTTTTCAAGGCATTCAAGACAGATGGTTAATATTTCATAAATGCAGAGTTTATACAATTTCAGGAAACAGTGATAATGTATTCAATGTATTGGCTAACAGAATCTTACAGTGCTTCCAGTAACTTTTGCACCAGACCTCCAGAGATCATTCTAGAATGCACCATTGGTGTAGTAGGTAAGCCTCATCTCAACTCACTACTAAGATTTTGTTCATAGTTACTTGTTAAAGGTGATAAAGCAAGCACATTTATTTGATCTCATGTCAGATGTCTCACCAGATGTAGGGTTGCCAGCTTTTCAAATGCCCAAAGTGGGACATTTATTTTATGGAAACATGAGATTTTGCAGCATGAACCCTAGCCACAGTGAATGCAAAAGGCAGGATTTCCCATTTTAGTCAAACAATAAAAGATCATTTTTGTAGAATGTGAGTTGTTTATGCTGTTTTATATCTAGGTATATTAGATTCAAAATATAAAACTTTTGTTTGATGCTAAGGGGAATGTAAGGAATATTTCTGTCCTAAAATATCACAGAACATTTTGCATTTTTATATATACATAATTTTTTGTAGGACACAACTATCAAAATAGGGACTGTTCTACAGAAAGGGGGGCAGGTATTAGCCTCACCCAGATTATGTATGATGGAGAAAGTGCTATATAACCCGCTGACTGCTTTGCCCAGTTAAGTGATTACATAAATTGGGATACAAAAATAACTTTGCTAATGGAATAACAAATGTTCTCCTAAACAACCCAATTTTTATTTAGGGGTAAGCTGTATAGTAAATCAAGATCTAACTTTGAAGTAATTGATATGCAGTAGACACTACCCCTGGCACTGTGTATTTAAAAGCAAAACAAAAAAGTTACTATGTACTAAAATGAACAAAACATCCATGCAAGAAAATGTTATTTTATTGAGTTATCTTTTTGTTGACTAGGTTGATCCCATTAGCTACTAACCTCTTTTCAGGGTAGACCAAAGTTGCTATTTATAGGAAATTTAGCCAGAGCACCATGGAACTTCCCCTACTCTTTTCCATAGGGCAAAGGTATTATGTGTTACACATCCATTCTCCCATTTCCGTTCCAGGTGTGAAGGTGGCCCAGAGAGACTGGAGGAGCTATGGCAAACAAAAACAATTATGAGTTGTATAGTATGTAATTATGTCGCGGTGGTACGGCGGTAGCGTTGTTACCTCACAGCAAGATGTTCTCCCGTTCCATTCTCGGCTGAGCTTGGGAGTGCCTTCTGTGTGGAGTCTGCATGTCCTCCCCGTGGTTGGGTAGCGTTTGAAAGACATGCGTGCATAAATAGGCGTGCCTTCGTTGAAGGTTGGGCATCGAGCTGGCACCTCTGCGTTTCGTAAAAATCTACTGCCAATCATTAGCAGACCGGAGTTCTGCTGTGGCGACCCCTTACCGGGAAAAGCCGAAAGACAAAGACATAGTATGGAATTGGTAGAATCGCTAGCAGTAATGCAAAAAGTGAGCAGAGAGTGGAGGAATCATTTGTACTGGAGGGGAATGAGTATTGGAGCACAGTGTATCAGTAGAGGCAACGCTAGTTGATTCTGAGGAGGTATTTCAACAGAAGCTGTTCGAAGAAGAAACGGAGAGTCAAAAGAATGTATTTTTACAACCCTCCAGTCTGGAGGGTTGTGGGATAATTATTTGGAGCAGATGATCAACCAAAGTGAGCCAGCAAATGACGAAGCATCATCATGGAGTGAAATAATGGAGAAAATAGAAGAAGATGGGAGATAAAGTGAATCAAATGCAAGGACATATGAGCAAACTGTGAAAGAATGGGATGGCAGAAAGGAAGAACTGAAGGAAATGAAGATAAGGTATATAGTCCAAATAAGCAGCAAAAAATAGAAAACCTTAGAGAGGTACAAGGTATGGGGCTCCTTGATTGCACCTTTAGGTGTTACTGCAAAGGAGGTAAGAGCATTCATTCTTATTAACAAAGAGGATTTTTGTGAGTTATTATTTGCAAATTGACAGTTTATGGATAATTTCTTAGTAAAATATGAGCAAAAATAGAATGTATATCCTTGGTCAGAGTATGTTATTCAATCCTGTTTTAGACAAAAAAAAGAATTCTGTTTAAATTTAGAACAGTGGTGGAACCATTGGATTTAAAAATGCATTTGCTGACTGTTTGAAAAGAAGTAATGGATACAACAAAGATTATGATGAAACAGGACTTTGGATTGGGGGATGGGAATGTGGTGTTATTCTAAATATGAAAATAATAATGTAAGGCATATACCGAGTGTTATAAATGTGAATGATAATAGAGGCTTTAAAGATGATCTTTTGATTGGTGAATGCAATAAAAGGAAATGTTTTATATGTGGAAAGGCAGGACATCAGCCACAAAAAGGTGATTTAAAATGTGAAAAATGTGGCAATACCGAGCATGCATTGTTAGAATCTGATAATGATGAACATCAAGTTGAAGTTGAAGAAAATATACAAGAATTGAAACAAGTTAAAAATATAATTCTGGAAGGTACAGATCTGAATGAGACAGCAGTGGTGCAGCGTTAGCATTGTCATCTCCCAGCAAGAGGTTCTCTGGTTCGATTCTCGGCTGAGGTACCGTCTGTACGGAGTCTGCATGTCCTCCCTGCATTTGTGTGGGTTTCCTCTGGGTACTCCGGTTTCCTCCCACATTACAAAGACATGCATCTGGAGTGTTTCTCCCCAGGCCTCACTGAAAATTGGCTTTGTTCCAAGTCGGACTTTCCTGGTAAACAAATGTTTAAAAAAAAATAAGGCTATAGAAAATAATGTTAAAAAAATAATAAAAGAGAGGAAGAAAATAATGAGACAAGTGAAGAAGAATATGTAAATTGGCAAACAGTTAAAGGAATTCAATAGAGAAAGGGTTAAGGAAAAGAAAATATAAATGCATGTCAATTAAAGAAATCAAGAAAGGCAAAGGATGAGACTTATTTTCTTCTCTTTTTCCTCATTTATTTTGTTAAAAATTGAAAATATTAGCTGTAAATCTCAATAGTATGAAAATATTAAGAGGAGAACATGTATACTAGAATGGCGTGCTTTGTCAGATGCTCATGTTATCATATTAGAAGATATTAGATTACTAACACAGGAAGAAAGAATGCAAACAGGAAAAATGTGGAATGGATCAATTATATAGAATGTGGGAAAAGAAATGTGTTCTGGTATATACATATAATGCCAAGGAAACATCAAAGTATTAGATGTGACAATAGTGGAATTGGGATGAATTACCGTAAGTAGATTTATGATGGAATAAAAGTGTTTTTAGAATTATAGCCATGTATGCATATGTTACAAAAAAGAAAGGAAAGTAATATTTAGAAAGCTTCTAAATTATGTATTAATATGGATATAATACTGGTAGGAGACTTTAACTGTAATTTGAGAATGAACAAGAATAAATTATGTGATGTTAAAATAGTTAATGAGATTATGAAATGTGGAAAACTATATGTATGGGAAACTAGACATTGGACTTAAAGAAGAACTGAAACTGTGATGAACAGTGGTTATTTTTTGGTATCAGATAGTTTAAAGATTGTGCAACAAGGAATAAAAAAATACTGGATTTTCTGATTATTAGGCAATATGGATAGTAGTGCAAGAATTGGGTTTTTTTTTGAGTTTCCCTTGTTTTCAGTTCTCATTTGGGGAACTTGAACAGACTTTTTCTGTGATTGTGTTCCTGTGGAAGGTGTCATTTTTTTTGACAGTGTGGTAGATTTGGATGCAGTAATTCAGAACGTCAAGGTTTGCGGTTACAGCTACACAGCAGACGCTGTGGTTTGAGCAGTTTGAAGGAACTCTTCTTATTTTCTTAAAAGCCTTATTGTATTTTGGACGCTTCCCTTTTTTTGGACTTGATTCCATTGTTTTATAAGGGAATACATCTGTGGTTCACTGTCTTTTTATGTGAATCTAGGAGGGTGCCTGAATCAGAATGGTGGTTAGGGACATTGGGACCTGATTACTCATTTGGTTTATAGCATATAAGCAAGCTCTCTTTTGTTATACAGCAGACGCCGGGGGTTTGAACAGCTTGAAGGAACTAATTTCTCTTCTTCCCAGTCTGATTGGTTTGTGGACTATTTTTTTGGACTATGTTTCAGTGTTATATCAGGGACACATGTTGGTAATTATATCTTTGGTCTACTCTTTATTTCTTTAATTTAAGAGGGCGTTTGTATCAGAAGGGTTATTCTGAAATTGGGGCAATAGTACTCGTTTGGTTTACAGCACATCAGCAAGCCCTGTTTTTCAATTAGTCACTATGTTTGGATTTTGATAATTTTGAATGGGCTAAGCATGCCTTTTGGGGTTTTACGAATTAAGCAAGCATACATTTTTTAATTTTATATGAAGCAATCAAGTGTACGGGTCAGAAATATCTGAACATTCTAATCCTTTGGACAATATTCTTTTGGTAACGGACATTTAATTGATTTGAGTTTTATTTTACGAACTCAATACATTTTTCTTAACAGTCAATTCATGACAATTATCATGTTGGTGTAGGAATTGTATTCTGCCATGTGATTATAAATTGAAAGGTCATGTTGGTGTTGGGTAAGCTCTTGTATGGGGGCTATGTGTATTAATGTGATTTTATATGCATTAATATCAATCTTTATGTGCTGACATGACCGTAAGTGGTGTATTGGAAATGTATCAAAATATAATTTGGCTACACAATGTTTAGGACAGGATTATTGTTTGATTTATATTTTTGGGGTTGATTTAGGGTGTTAGGCCTTTTCAGCAAATATCACTTCTCTGGAAAAAGTGTTTTTATTTTCTATTTTCCTGTGTTGGGGTTTGGTCTCAAATCGGGCTTGAGCATAATAGGGGGATTTTTTCCAATTCTGGTTTTTGATATACGTGGTCCACCAGATAATATTGTTGATTTTGGGACTGATGCATCTTTTGTTATGGGGACTGATACCAATGCAATAGTTCATTTTTGGTGGTATGTGACAGTAAGCCCTTTGGGCAATAGATAAGACATTGTATGCACCAGGGCTAATTATTGTGCCCACATTTTTTGCTACTCCACTAACCATTTATTTTGGAATATACTGTAGCAGTTACATGTTTGAATTTTTGGCGGGCACTTAGCATGATGCTTAAGGATTGCTGATTATGTCTGCATTTACATAGGACCACCATTGGAGTTGAGGTGAATATCCAGCTCCTAGTTTTGGAATAATTTGTTTTGCATCGGTACTTTTTTTTTTTTTTTTTGTCAATATATGTTCTGGTGGGGTACGCATTCAGGTACAAAAAATTTTGGTTTTTTTCCCATTTATTAATTTGATATTGGTTTTGGTCCCCTCTTTTTGCTCAGGTTAGACTGATGTACCATGGACCTAGCATCTATTATAAAAAGATTGTCCTCTCATACTGATGATTTGGGTGTTTTCGGTCTGGGCTCACATACAATGGAGGGTGTGCTGATGATTTGGCCAATCGGCATAAGTTGGCCTTCTCTAAACTCAACAAGGAGATGAAGAGTTTGAGAAGCAATGTGTGGAACTTGCGTTTTCTTAAGGCATACTAACAGAAACAGATATCCCCATGGAGACTGAGGGTCAAGATTCAGCCACTTGTTCCTCAGGTTGATCAGTTATTATTAGATGACTGGCTTGCAGTACAACTGCAAGCTTCAATGGGCTTTGTTAATGCTCTAGTTTCTTATTATGAGAGAACTATACAACAACAGGTTTCTGGTTTGGATGAGTTGGGTAAAGGGGTACAAGAATTTCAGACTCTTCCATGTTGCAATGTCAGTCTGAACCAACTAAGCAAGGATTTGTTAGAGTTGGAAAATGTCTTGAAAGAGAAAAAGATGAAGAAATTTCAGAGAGATGTTGATGATTTTGACAGGGGGAGACCCTTTGAAATACATAAGAATGTTAAATTTGCTACTCCCAATCTTAGATCAGCGAATTTTAGGCCCAAAAGATCTAAATCCATTTGAAAGAAAAGAAATAGGGAGAATACCACATCAGGTGAGGATACCTCATCCAATACTGAGGGAGAGGATGTTCACATGGACAGGTCACTGAGGTCTAAGAGAAACAATTTGGGAGATAACTTGGCCCACCCTTTAGGCCTAGGTCTAGAAGAGGGGGGAGGAAGCATAAAGGTTCCGCCCGATTTAGAAGGAATGGTGAGGATGATGGCTCAGATGTAACTTCTTGTACTGTTTTTAATATCTCCTCTTTGAATTTGTCGGACATGCAAATAAAAGTACTTAATAAAGGCCTTAGCTTTGTTCCCAGTTTTTTTGTGCCTGAACATCAATTTGCATAGGATGTGGTAGATTTCTGCCGTAATCTAAATTTACGTTTATTTTTTCAGGGTGAGTCAAATCAGGCTGATAGATCTTTTCGATTTCGGATGTACATGTTCAAGCCACCTATGTCTCTGGTTGTTTCACTCTTTCAAGGTAATGTGCTCAAAGATTTACATTGAAATTTGGGTGAGGATCACTTAAGCAGGGACAATGTTACTCGGGCAGAAAGAATTTGCATAGATAAGCTTAGATCAAACAAAGATATTGTTATTTCAGCTGCAGACATGGGAGGAGCTATAGTGGTCCAAGACTGGCACAATATAATGATGAGGCACAGAGACAAATTTTGGATCAAAATGCTATCAGGTAATGCCTATAAATTCCACAGCCAGATTTAAGGTTGAGTTTGATGCCTTTTTGGATTTGGCAGTTGAAGAAGGTATT
The DNA here is from genome assembly GCF_019279795.1 of Protopterus annectens. Lineage (NCBI taxonomy): Eukaryota > Metazoa > Chordata > Ceratodontiformes > Protopteridae > Protopterus > Protopterus annectens. The sequence goes on from NC_056748.1 coordinate 700,008,870, forward strand.
ATTTCCAAGGAAACTGCCCATCATTTGAAAGTTGATCACCCTAAACAACAATATTTATACCTGCTTCCTAAAATTCATAAGAAGCTTGACAAACCCCCAGGTAGACCTATTGTTTCAGGGCGGGGCTCACTTACTGAACCCATTTCTGAATTTCTTACGTATTATTTGAAGCCATTGCTACCATGCATTCGGGCCCGGATACAAGATACTACCCAATTCTTGGGTATTATATGAGATTTGCAACTTGAACCTCACTGGTTATTATGTACTCTCAATGTCACCTCCCTGTATACTAATATCCCCCATTGAGCAGGGTTGGCTTCTCTTCAATATTGGTTGGATAGGGCCGAACTATGTAGACCAGGTTTTAATACTCTATTGGTCTGTTTGGCCAAACATGTTCTTACTAAGAATGTGTTTTATTTTCAAAAACAATGTGTATGGCAGGTACAGGGCACGGCTATGGGGGCGTCTTTGCCCCCATATATGCCGACCTGTTCTTGGCTTATATAGAGGAGCAACTGATTTATGATGTTAGTCATAATATTTATTTGGTAGAAATTGATATTTGGAGGTGATAGCTTGATGACTGTTGGATGGTGTAGAGAGTGGATGCTTCCTATTTGGCGGAGTTTGTTGAATATTTGAACCATAATATGTGGTGGGTTCAATTTAAGGTAACATGGCACCAAAAGGAGATTACTTTTTTGGATGTCCTGGTTAAATGTACTCCCAATGACACCTTGGAGATGGAAGTTTTTCGCAAATTTCAGCACTATAATACTTTACTACATGCCTCCAGCTTCCGCCCCCCAGCATGTCATCAGGAATATCCCCAAGTCTCAATTTCTTAGGATCAGAAGGATCTGTTGAGACTCCTCCATGTACAATCAATATAAGTGTGATCTCTCCAATTGATTTAGGAACTGGGGCTACAGGGTTGGTGACATCTGTAGAGCTAGCCAGTTTGCGTCTCAGCAGGATAGATAGGATTTGCTTGTATACAAGGATGATTAACCCTTTAGGAGTAACCAGGTTAGGCTAATCACTAAATACAGTAAAAATACACATTCCTTTATGAATATCATTTCTATACATTGGGATATACTCCAAGGGGAAGACTCACTCATGGAATTTGTGGGGGATAGGTGTATCTATTCCTTTCATAAGGGCCGGTCTTTAAGCTCTTTGTTCAACCATTATAAAAGGTGTCAGAATCAGGATAGATCTTTTATCCAGAGAACCATGACGGGGGACAAACTGATGGGGTGTAATCCATGTGGTCATTGTTGTAATTGCTGTAAGGTTTATAAAACTGGCAGTTTTACTAGCCAGAATACACCTTGTGTATTTGATATTATTTTTTTTTTTGCTACTTGTAGTACCAACTGGGTGATATATCTGGCAAGTTGTACATGACCAGCATTTTATGTTGGACAAACATCTAGACCACTTAGATTGCAGATAAGTGAACACATGAGTGACATTAAGAACTGCAAACAATCTAGTGCACTTCACAAACGTATTTGTAAACATAAAACTGGGATATTTAGATTTACAATCATTGATTGTATTTTACACAAAACACAGGATAAGGCAAGATTGCATAAGATACTTAATTTAAAAGAAAAGAAATGGATAGTCAAGCTCGTTGGATTATTTCCACCTGGCTTGAATGACTACTTTTAAAACCCTGTTCAATTCAATAATTGTTTAATTATCAACTGATTCCTATATGTATATAAGGTTTTGTTGGAGGGAATTTTTGTCATACTGTTTTTGTTCACTGAGGAAGGCAGCATTGCCGAAACCGGTCTGATTTATTTGGTGAATATGATGTTTTTGTGTATTTTTTAATACACTATGTATGAGCTATAATATATTTTTCCACACCGATTTGTGCTGGCTCCTTTTTTTGGTTCACATCAATTGGGATGAATTACCAAAACTAGATTTATGATGGAATAAAAGTGTTTTTAGAATTATAGCCATATACGCATATGTTACAAAAAAAGAAAGGAAAGTATTATTTAGAAAGCTTCTAAATTAAGTATGTATTAATATGGATATAATACTGGTAGGAGACTTTAACTGTAATTTGAGAATAAACAAGAATAAATGATATGATGTTAAAATAGTTAATGAGATTATGAAATGTGGAGAACTATATGTATGGGAAACTAGACATTGGACTTAAAGAAGAACTGAGAGTATGATGAACATTGGTTATTTTTTTTTTATTGTGCAACAAGGAATAAAAACACTGGATTTTCTGATTATTAGGCAATATGGATAGTAGTGCAAGAAAAAGGAAAAATATATAAAAAATAGGGAAAGGAATTAAAAGATTAAACAAGAAATAATTAGAACAATATGATAAAAAGTAATAGTGACATTATGGGAAAATCACATAGGTATGATTATCACATCGACTGATAACCAATTTGTACCTGGTCAATGACCAGCAAACATGAAACACAAACAACAAAAAAAGTTCCACCGAAACTTGAAGCCAATAACGGTTTAATGCTCTCAGTCACCAAATATTCACTTGACCATACACATAATCCACGAACAACTAAGCGCTTTCGCCAAGGTTATAAACCATAGGCATCTTCAGAGTTGTTCGTTTACAACACACTCTCCCCTTTTATACAGTTTCCTGTTAATTAATTAGCCCATCATTTGGCAATTAATCACTTAACATAATGAATTTTTTAACCAGATACCCACTCTATCAAAACAGTAACCCTAATAAAAACATCATATAATTACAAAAAACTTCATTTTTAAAAACTTTTGAATCTTACAATGTATTATGTATTATATATCAAATCATACCTCCATACAAACATTCACATACAATAATATAAAAATAAAATTTTATAAATTAATTAATTAATAATAATCACACCACATATTACTACCAAGAATATATATACTGAACCTTATACAAAAATATATATATGAAAAAATATCCTTGTGCATGTGTATATATTTATTATGTATGAAAAACATTATTTTATTTAAAAAAAGGGGGCTCTAATACCATTCCCATTTCTCTTGGTTAAGCAATTCTACCTTGTTTTATTTTTAAAAAAGGCTTTACTGAAATAAAGTCATTGAGTCCTGGTGGGCTCATTGCATTCATCCGTATCTGCCACAGGGATTCATGCGCCTCTAAAATAGACTCCCAATCTCCACCCCACTTGTTGTCTGTAATTTTATCTATTACAAAAAATAAAAACTTGTTAAAATTCATACATAGTCTAGAATGTAAATATAGGGCATTGTGTGGGTCTTTATTTTTAATAGCTCTCAAATGCTCACCAATCCTGTCCCTTAGTCTACGGGTGGTCTTACCAATATAAAAACCCGGACATGAGAGACAAGTGGCCACATATACTACTCTCTTGGAATTACAATTGTTTTTTCCGGGACACTTCACCGAAACCCCAAACCCACCAATGTCAACATATGGTCCATTGTTAATGTACCTACAGTACCTGCAATTCTCACATTTAGACATGTAAGAACCTTTACTAAAATTCATATTTGGTGCTTCCAATATATTTTTAATATTACTACCTCTACTATGAATTATTTTTGGCTTAATGCCTATAATTGAAAACATGTTCTTGTCAAAAGTAATATCCCACCCCTTGTTAATAATTTCCATAACTTCAGGTGTTCTATTACTATATTGTAAAACCATACCCATTGTTCTGGACTCCGTTCCATTGGATTTTTCTACTTGCACTGGACTTTCCATGGTCAATATTGGTTGGAAACTGCTCCATCTTTTCCTTTCTACCTCCTTTTTAATTTTTATTAAAAATTTAAGAGGGTACCCTCTCTCCAAGAACATGCCTATTAAGGTATACATTTCTTCTCTGAATTTTTCTTCCTCACTGGTCAACCTTGAAATTCTCACCATCTGTCCTTTCACCACACTACGTTTTTGGAATAAAGGGTGGTTACTAGTAAAAAACAACAAACTATTAGAATATGATTCTTTCCTGTAAATAGAACTTTGCAAAATACCATTTTCCACATTAAACATAATGTCTAAATAGTTAATAGATTTCAATCCCCACTTATAGGTAAATTTCAAAAACTTGGTCGTCCCATTTAAAAACTCAATAAATTTACCAACTTCATCAGCCTTCCCCTTCCATAATATCAGAATATCATCCAAAAATCTGTTATAAATCACTATTTTTTGAGCAAATTCTGAAGTAAATATATATCTCTTTTCCCAATCAAATAACACCAAATTGGCAAAAATGGGGGCACATTTTGCCCCCATAGCTACACCCGATACCTGATGGTATATATCGTCTTCGAATACCATAAAATTATTTTTAAGAATTATTTCCATAAACTGTACTGTTATATCAATTTCCCCCGTATCCATATCAGACAATTGTTGAATACTACTCTTGAACATATCCATGCCAGTGGTATGAGGAATGACTGAGAATAAATTAACCACATCAATACTCAAAAAACTAATAGAATCATCCATTGATTTCCGAAATTTGGATAACCTTTCAAGGCAATGCCATGAGTCTCGAATAATATGCGGAACCCCCTTAACTAAACCTCCCACCTTCATTTCAACCCATGCCGCTAGGGGCTCTGTTTTTGAGCCCCTTGCAGACACAATTGGTCGAAATGGAGGGTTGACAGTGGATTTATTTGTTTTTGGTATCCCAAACAATTTTGGAATAACTGGCTTGGAAACCGTTAAAAATTTCTTGTCCTCCACATTGATTCTCCCCTTCAAAAGTTCATCTTCAAGAATAATATCCAGCCATCTATAGGCTAAATTCAACTCATTTCTAGACACTTGTAAGTAAGTAAATTTATCATTCAAAACTTTTTTCATCTCCACATTATAATCCATGCTTCGCATTATTACTACCCCTCCCCCTTTGTCTGGTGTCATAATGCGAAGCTGTTTGTCAGTGGACAAAGTACTCAAAATATCTTTTTCATTTTTGGTCAAATTACTATCCATGTCTTGTTTCACCTTATTTAAATTTCTAATTTCCCTTTCACAGTATGTCTCGAACAACTGGACTTGAATATTAGGTGGTGGAATAAATATGCTGGAACGTTTACATACATTCCTTCCCCTACTTTCTACATTCTCTTCCCTATCTTTAAAAAACATACGAAGGTTCAATTGCCTCGAGAACAGTTTCAAATTTAAAATTGTTTTAGCCACACTAAAATTAGTTGTTGGTACAAAGGACATTCCCTTTTTCAGAAGGCTGAAATAACCTTCTGAGACATTTAATTCAGTATAATTGAAAATACTGAACCCTTCTCTCACAGTTATTTCACAAGTCAAATCATGTTCTGTTTCAAAATTAACATTTGAAACCATAGTTCTTACTCTCCCATCGTTCCTTCCAAAACTTAATTCCATCTCTTCCCCGCCCCCCACTGTCCCCTGGAATGTTGATTCCCCTGTTCGTTCCAACCCCCTCCCCATTGATTGAACTGTGGACCCCTTAGGTTCTTCAGCCGTTCTGATCTCCTGGGTCCGTTTTCTAAAAAATCTCCTTCACTCTGTTTCCTATTGTCATGTCTAGTTGTTCCCATTCCTCCTTCAACATTACCCTCCACATGCTGTTCATTTGCCCCTCTAGTATTGAAACTGTTCCTTCCATTGGAACCCTGTGGATAAGCTACGTTGTTCACATATTCATACCTAATTTCCGTTGCTTAGTTTCAATGCCTTTTTTAACAAAATTTTCAACTTCATATAAAACTTTGTTATAATTAACACAGTACGGTTCAAATAGAACATCGTTCATAATACTTTTGTTTAAATCATCAATTTTTAACTGTAATTCTTTGATTTTACAATCATTGTTCCTAACAATAATGTCCATCATTTCGAGACCAGTCTTATCAAATAAGGAAATTAACTCACGGTGGGCTGTAGTTCCATATTCAACCCCCATAGGCAATTTCCAAACCCGCAAACCTTTAGGAACATGTTTTAAATCCATGGATTTACGGAGGTACATGTTGTCCATCTGGAGAGAACGAAATTTGTAACAGAACTTCTCGAAAGACGCCAGCTGTTCTTTCCATGTTGGCGTATTCTTGTTAGGATTCGAATTAGACCTTCGTTCGTTGTCCATCGACCAATCTACATCCGGAACACTGAACCACGCAGTGAAATCTTTACGTTTGTCTCTTGTTTCTCGATTAGAAACACCAGTCTCCCTTAAAGGGCCAGCAACCCCGTTGCTAGTCGTTGGAATCGGAGAGTGCAATGTAAATAATTCTGCTTGGCTGTCCGTAAACAGCTGATCATTAGAACATTTATTACATTTAGCCACTTCTTTTTCTCTTTCTCTGTCCTTAATCAACAAGGACGTTAGGATTTTAACGGACTCCAATACCTGTGCCAAAAGTTCTTCCATGGTTAAAAAACAGTCTATAGCACTGAATCACCAAAAGCCAAAATAGCCTGATGTAGTTCACCAATTTAGTTTTCAAACCCAATTCAATACGAGCACTACCGCGGCTGCAATGAACGGTAGACAACTGATAACCAATTTGTACCTGGTCAATGACCAGCAAACATGAAACACAAACAACAAAAAAAGTTCCACCAAAACTTGAAGCCAATAACGGTAACCCTAATTTTTTTAAATAAAATAATGTTTTTCATACATAATAAATATAAACACATGCACAAGGATATTGTTTCATATATATATTTTTGTATAAGGTTCAGTATATATATTCTATATATTCTTGGTAGTAATATGTGGTGTGATTATTATTAATTAATTAATTTATAAAATTTAATTTTTATATTATTGTATGTGAATGTTTGTATGGAGGTATGATTTGATATATAATACATAATACATTGTAAGATTCAAAAGTTTTTAAAAATGAAGTTTTTTGTAATTATATGATGTTTTTATTAGGGTTACTGTTTTGATAGAGTGGGTATCTGGTTAAAAAATTCATTATGTTAAGTGATTAATTGCCAAATGATGGGCTAATTAATTAACAGGAAACTGTATAAAAGGGGAGAGTGTGTTGTAAACGAACAACTCTGAAGATGCCTATGGTTTATAACCTTGGCGAAAGCGCTTAGTTGTTCGTGGATTATGTGTATGGTCAAGTGAATATTTGGTGACTGAGAGCATTAAACCGTTATTGGCTTCAAGTTTCGGTGGAACTTTTTTTGTTGTTTATGATTATCAAATCCCCCATTCTGGAATTATAGCTAAACTCACTAAACTAGGTATAAATCCCTATGTCACAAGATGGGTTGCCAACTGGCTCACTGACAGAACCCACACTGTAAAAGTTCCAGACTCCAAATCTGATCTCAAACCAGTGACAAGTGGAGTACCACAGGGTTCAGTTCTGGGACCTCTCCTGTTTGGTATCTACTTCTCTGAAGTACAGGTTAACCCAGAAGGCCTCTGGCTAATGAAGTTCACAGATGACTGCAAACTAGGAGCCATAGTCAAGTCCCCAAATGATGTGGGCATCCTACAGAAGGACCTCGCTGAGACAGATGCCTGGTGTCAGAGCCATGGCCTCATGCTCAATGCCAAAAAGTGCAGTGTCATCCCCTTTGATAAAAACTCTGTACCCATGAACTACCACATAGGCAGCAATTTACTTAACACCGAATGTGTGATAAGAGACCTTGGGACCCAGGTGGACAGTAGTCTCTCCTTTTATAGTCACATCACCACAGTAGTCAGGAAGTCCTTCTACATGGCACACCTCATCATAAAAGGGTTCTCATCCAGGAAAAAAGAGGTCATTGTTCCCCTCTACTCGACACTCATTAGACCCATAGAGTACAACGCCCCTTTTGGAATGTACCTCACAAGACATCTGCAGCAGCAGGAAAGGCCACAGAAGTACCTCACAAAGAGGATTACTGGCCTCAAACAAACGCCCTACACTGACAGTCTCAAAAAACTCCAGCTTTATTCTGTAGCATATCGCCTACTTCGAGGTGATCTCTGCCTAACATATAAAGCTATGTCAAGCCCAGAGCTGCTACACCTAAAAAAATCCCAATCCCTCCGAGCTACATACTTTAGGGACCTAAACCTTGTCACCACAATAAATAGGACATGCTGGAGTGATAGATTCCTGTCCCAGAGACTTCCCATACTCTGAAACAGGCTACCCATCTATGTCAAGCAAAGTTCTTCATTAGCACTCTTCAAGAAAAATCTTGATGTCTGGATGGGAAATAGGAAATACACCCCAGGGATCACTTCTGAGTCTCTGCTTGACAGTGGCACAGGTAAATAACTTTCTTGGGTGGCATAAGCCAGGGAACCTTGTTGGCTAGGCTTACGTAGGCCCTTGGATTGATAGCATAGTACCTACCTATGAACCTATGAACCTGTGAGAGAATTTTATGAAAACTGGACAAGCTGATAGATTAGTTTTAAAGAATAATATAAAACTTGCTTTTTAGAATATATTAAAATAAGAGAAAGAAGGAAAAATATACATAAGAAATTAAAACAAGATATATTTCAAGATATATTAAAAAAGATAGAGTTTTTTATGAAAAGGAAAGAGAAATATATGAAAATAATCAAGTAAAGATTAATAAGTTGTTATACAAACAAAACTATTGTGTACAAGGAAAGGAAGAAGTAGTACCTTATTTAAATAAATTAATAAAAGAAGAAAAAAGAATAATAAGGAAATTAAAGAATAAAGAAGGAAGACAAGTGAAAACATAATAAGGCATAAGTGAAATCATTAAGGAGTATGCTATAAAACTACTTGCTAAAAAGAAATAAATAATAAAACAAAATATGAAATAGGTAAGTTAAACAAGGATAATAATGAATATTTAGAAAAGAATATAAGTATTAGTGAATTAAATGACGTGTTGAAGGATACAAATATGATTACAGCAACAGGTATGGACAGTATTGAATATCATATGTATAATGGAATGGAGCATTGGCAAAAAGCCAAATTCATAGAATTTTTGAATGGATGGTTGGAAAAGGGAATAAATTATAAAGAGATATGTATAGGGGTCTTAATGTTTATATGGAAAAAAGGGATAAGGATGCCATAACTTTAAATAATAGAGAGTATACGATTTTCATGAGAATTATAACTAAAAGACTTACAAATAAAGTAGAAAAGCAGTGTGGCCTGTCAACCATGTCCGCCCAGGCTGACAAGTATCGGACCCCTTTTAGAATGACACCAGTTATTTAAACCAGTTGTTAAAGTTGATCATTTTCTGCTGGTATTGTAGCATCATCCTTGGAGATGGTAGAATGCTGCTCAATGCTAGGCTCATACCTGCCTGTGACACATATTTTGAGAGCTCAATCATGTCTGTCTTTATATAGTCTAAGGAAGTACATCTCAGGTCATTCATACCCACATGGACTATGACTGAGTCATACTGGTGCTTAGAGGTAAGTGAGCTGAATGTTTCTGTGATCTGATGAATCCTGGCCCCTGACAGGCAACTAACTGTAACCTTCCCCTTATCCAGTCTAGTAAGATGGAGATTAGTGTGTCTCACGATGGAGTCTCTTATGACCAGAATATTGGGTCGTGGAGTGTTTTGCCTTATGAGCTTGGTAGGCAAGGCACAATGAGATGTGACTTTATGTGTTATGGTGGGAATTGCCTTGTTTGCGTATGTGTGGAGTTTCTGAGGACAGCACCTGAGAGGCCTTTGAGGTTTGGGTAAGCTACATGTGAGCATCTCCACATATGTGGGTATATATGTGTGGTCCTTTGTGTGTGTGGTGAGTGATGTGTGTGAGTCACTGACAACCTGTTTGTTGCTTTTGTGTCTGTATGTGAGAGTCTAGCCTCTGATGTCAATGTGTAATTACATTTCTCACATACTGCATTTGTCTGTTTGAGACTTAAGCAGCTTATAAAAAGTGTGATTATTCAATAAAAGTACTTTACTTTTTAGAAATAAGTCAAGAGCCAATCAATTGTGCAGAATTTCTAAAGGCACTAAAAACAAGATAAGCTGATTAATAAGCCATCCAGCCAATAAAATGACAACATGCAGCAATCTCTAGTATGTTTCCGCAACCTATACAGACCAGGCTACAACCCAGTGCCAGTAGATGGAAAATCTACTGACCTCTTGATGTAAAACACAGAAATGTGTTTGCTAGAGTGTAAAAATACACTCCTATATCCAACACCTAGCTAGATAATAAATTCAGAGTAAGTAAATCAGTAGAACAAACAGAGGCAAAATGCATTTTTTTCAAAATAAACACAAGGAAAGGCAAATAAATAATACAATATATCAATGACAATGTAGAAAGGGAGGAGCTCTTATAAAGCTCAGTTTACAGTAAGAGTGGGCAGCTTAAAATTAAGTTTAAGAAGCAGATCAAAGAATGGGAGGGTGGGTAGGAAAAATAACTAGCAAGGAATCATCAACATTGGTTGTAGTTTATTATTTATTTTATTTATTTATTTTACATTTGTTGACCGGGCTGGTCCAACTGGATGTATGTCCATTTTCAGTGGAGGCCCTGGGAGATAAGCTCCACATACACAAGAAAAATTTAAAAAGGCATTGATACATTGCACAAAAAAAGTGGAAAGAGAATGTATCATTGTGTTGGGCATAATAACAAGAAAGAAATTTCCTGGTCTGAGCAGATGTAGAATTCATATAAAAAATAGGGCAGAGGTAACTAATTCATTATATATTCACACAAAACGTGACAACAATAAAACACCACCAAAATTAAAAAAAAAAAACAATTAATGGTGTGAACCAGCTATGGATATTTACACCAAAGTTGAACAAGGCAAATATTCTACTGTAAAGTTTCACAATAAATCATAGGCTGTAACAGCTGTTGTTAAACATTCAAAGTATGTACAAGAATATTAATTAACTGTCTAGTCACATACACCTTATTATCAAAGAAGAAGAAGCAAGATTACATTTGTAAGAGGGCTAATATCTAGGGAAAGTTTAGAGAGTTAGTCTGGGTTAACACAGGGGCATAACCAATGTGATTTAAGATAGGGTTTTAGTTTGTTTTTAAATAAGTTAGTTGATGCTAGGGAGGTTGTTCCAGGTTTTGCCAACTGTATTAGAGAACAATGCGTCTCCACCTGAATTGATAGTTTTAGTAGTTTGTACTAGCAGTTTGTTAGCTGAGCGTAGGGTTTTCAGATTGTTATAGGGGGTGACAAGGGTAGAAAGTACTGGTGTGTTTGTTGGTTGATACAGAATCTTATGGGCTTCTATTAGTTTGTTCAACAGTATTAGATTTGATAATTCTAACCAGCCTAGTTGATTTAGATTGATACAGTGATGGGTTTTAAAGGTAGACCCGGTTGCAAATCTGGCAATATTATTGTAGCAGGTAATTAGCTTGCTCATGTTCTTTTTACTTAGTTTAGGGTAGATAGGGGAGGCATAAAGTAAGGTAGAAATGAGGTGGGTATGGGCTATAGTGGTCCTGGCTAGTGGAGTCAGGAAGGGTTTGATCCTGTAGAGGGAACCTAATTTTTTATTCACTGTTTTTATAGTGTTATTTATATGAGACTCAAAAGTGAGGTTATTATCAATTAGTACACCAAGTAGTTTTGTAGTAGGATCAGGAGATATGATAGTGCCATTACTAGATGTTACAGTAAAGTTAAGTGGGGAGGCCCTACACGTAGGGGGTGAATAGTAGCATTTTTTTTTTCTTTTCGGTTCTAGAGGAGACACCGATCCAGAAACCAGTTTTCAACTATGTTAAAGATATTTTGGGTTAGGGACTTGAGTTCTAATGGGGAACTGGCTGAACACATAAGTGTGGAATCATCTGCATATTGGATGCAGGTAGCTTGGGGGATTACAGAATGAAGGTCATTTATAAAGATAAAGAAGAGGAGAGGACTCAATATGGAGCCTTGAGGGACACCAAGGGTAAATGGGAGGTGGGAGGACAAGGCATTTTCCCAAAGTACTGCCTGTTGCCTATTATTTAGATAGGACTGGAACCACTGTATAGCGGTTGACAGGTTTTTAAGTATGTTAATGAGGAGGTGATGGTTAACTATGTCAAAGGCTTTTGACAGATCAATAAAGAGGGCTGAGGATAGAGTCTCATTATTTTGATTTCTATTAATGCAGTCAGTGAAGGATAAAAGAGCAGAGGTAGTGCTATGAAATGGTCTGAATCCATGTTGGCAGGTGGCTAGTAGGTTTTTGTCTAGTAGATAGCTTAAAAGTTGCTTATGAATGCATTTCTCCATTATTTTTGCCAATGGGGATAATATGGCTATAGGCCTATAGTTGGATAGGTCTTTGGAATTACCACCTTTGTGCAGGGGGATAATGTGAGAAACTTTCCAGATTGATGGGATGGTTCCTTCAGAAATAGTTCTATTAATGAGGATGGATATGGGGTAGGCTATGGCTTTTGCTGCTTTTTGCAGATATTCTGCAGGTAGTAGGTCAGCAGAGAGTGTGGTGGGTTTAAGTTTCTGGATAAGGTTACAGACAAGGGATGTGGGAACAGGTTGAAAATGAAATGGAGGGGGGGGCTGTTGGAGTTGGCAGAGTAAGGGTATATGACACCAGGGGTTAGCTGTTTGGCAAGGGATTGAACGGTTTCTGTGAAAAAAGTGTTAAAGGAGTTGGTTTTTGAATGGGATTATTGTGGTCTGGGCCAGAGGGAGCAGGTGTGCTTGAGTGGCCTGGGTGAAGGAGTTTATTGATGCTGGACCAGAATTTCAGAGGATTATTTTGGTGGGTTTGCTGAAGCTGACAGTAAAAGTTTCTTTTATCAGACAGTATGGCTTTTTTTTGTTTCATTTCTTAGCTGTCTGAACTGTAAATGATCTGTGGGGCTTTTTGTTGAATGCCAGCTGACCCAGAGTTTACTTCTTTGGTGGATTTTTTGTTTGGTAGTTTTAGGCAGCCATGAGGCTGGTTTAGTCCTAGTTCTAATTTTGTGTGTTGGGGCATGGCAATCTAGAATAGCTAAGAATTTTGAATTGAAGTAGTTGACTGCATCATCTAGTGGGAGGTGTATCAGTGGAGACCAGTCACAGGCTCTATGTTCTGTTTGGAAGCTGTTAGGGTGAAAGTTTATGTTAGTCCTTATTGTCCTGTAAATGGTAGGGTTTGAAATCTCAGTCTTGTATCTAATTAGAAAGGTGGGCGAGTGGTCACCTATATCTTTAGGGAGGGTGCCTGTTATATAAGTTTGCTTGTGACTATTAGTGAGAATCCAATCAAGGGTGCTTTCTTTGTTATTAAGTTTATTGGTTCTAGTAGGGGATGTAATGGTTTGGGTAAAGCCATATAGGTTAATATGAGTAGAAGGCTGCTCAAATGAACAAGATTTCCAGTTTATATTAAAGTCACCAAGTATTATGGTTTCTTGTGGGTAGTTGTTTGACAGCCAACTGAGGATAGCTTCTAATGTGTTAGTATTATTCCCTGGGGGGACGTAGATGCAGATGAGATATATGGATTTACATTTATTGAGCTGTATCCTGGAAATAATAATTTCTGCATTACTAGATAGTGGAGGATTAGAGTCAATTGAGGTGACTTGTACACCATTTTTATAAAGTATAGCTACTCCTCTACCCTTCTTGGCATTACGGTCAAGTCTCAGGATATTGTAGCCAGGGGGAATGACTACACTGTATTGTATTGATGGCTTAAACCATGTTTCAGTGAGACAGAGGATATCAAATGAATGAACATCTATAAGGGCATGTAGGTGAGCAACCTTATTATTTATGCTACAAACATTAAGATGAGCTTTCAGGAGAGAGTTGGGAGGCCTGGTAAGCAGGTGTATGTTAGTAGGAGTTGGTGTGATAGGACTTGTGGTTGTACTAGAATTTGGACCAGGGTTTGGGTGTATGTCGCCATCTGTACTCTCAGCATGAGTTGTAGAAATGTATTAATTAGGTTCTGGGACTTCCTGGATCATGGGCTATAGTAAGTAATGTGTGTAAGTCTATGACATTTGGCTGATAAATACTTTGGTGGACAGGATGTGCTTTTATGACTGTAAGAAAGGATAATTGTTGGTGCAGAGGTTTGCCTATTGGGATAGTGAAACCCTAGATGGTGATGGTGTTCATAGAAGGTAAGTAAGTAAGGTATAGATAGAATGGTTAGGAGAGAGAATAAGAGTAAGGGTTTGAGGTAAGTTGGAACAGTTAAAGGAGGCATGGTAGAAGAAATTCAGTTGATGTTGGTATACAGGGGAATGCATAGATGGTTTACTAATAGAGATAATAGAAGAGGGCTATTTATGATAAATTACTGGGATAGATAAAGATTGTTAAGATGAAGACTAATGGGAGATGGGTATTAGCTCTTTAAGGGGACTGAGCGTGTGATTGGTGGTAATACAGTGGGGGTGTGGTAAGGCGTGTATAAAACTAGAAGCACTGGGGGTGGGTGAGATTTGGGGGCAGGGTAGGGGAGCGGAGTGAGCCCGCAGGGTGAATGGAGCGGGTAGAGCTACAGTAGGCGTGACCCCTAGAAAAAGGAACAATCAGTAGAGCAGCTTGCTAAGGTGAGTTATTGGGTGAGGGAATATAGGAGATAAAAGTCTTACTAGTAGGGAGAGTAGGCAGAGTGATTAAGAAGTGTGGAGAGTAACAAAAAGGATAGTGTGGGACTACAACCTAAAATAAGATATAGAAAACTGGATGCTTAAAAGTAGTGTACAGGGGCAGTAGGATAGGTCTAGGAGAATGTTGCCCTCTAGTGGACAAAGACAATATAGCAGTAGTAGGGTCTAATGGAAGTGAGACTGTGAGGCAGCAGGTCTAGGGTTCAGTGAGGGAGGGTGTCAGATATAAACAGCAGATACAAGAGGAGAAGGTAGGCTCAGGTAGATGTTGGCTGCTGGCTGTCCTGGCTAGTGGGAGTAAAAATAAAAACCTACAGTATTACACACTGAAATGTCTACAGACAGTGGTTTTAAGGCACATACTTTCTTTTATTAGGTTTATTCCCTTGAGGGGCTGATGCTCAGGGAGAGGGTATGTTCAGTTCCTTAGTGTAGGGAGGAGACGACAGTAATATTTGGTATCGGTTCGCTATTTAGCAGACTGGGCAAATTCTCAAGTTAATACTATACAGACAGGCTGGGCAGCTGGTAACACAAAGAGAGAGAGAGAGAAACAGAGTAGTGAGATAAACAGGGAGTGAAACACACAGTCTAATGAACATAATCACATACTAGCACTACGGCCAATTGTTTTAAAACTCTATTATGTATGCCAAGTGTAAATTGCAGAGCTCTAGGCACAATTGCTGCAGTTCAATACGTAGCAAGATATCGAGACGTAGCTGAGAAATACACAAAGCAACACATACAATCAAACATTAAGATGAGCAACACAGTTTGCATAGAACACTACAAGCTAAGGGGAGCAAAATACACAGTTAGTATGAAATCAGAATATTGATAGATACAGTAATATACATAGGCGCTACGCAAATGTGGCATACTCTATCTAAAAATAGCTGCCAAAGACACTATCAGCATAAATAGGATAAAACTCCCTTAATCCACATCAAAAATCACTATCCCTTAGTTAAATAGTGCAAAGCAATAAATGCGCTGCATATATATAGCATTTAGTTAAACAGTTACAGCATTTATAGAGTGATTAAGGCACCACCAGTCAGTTAGGATACATAAACGATTTGAGTCTTATCAGAAAAGACAAAGACCCATAAATTCCCTGTGTATTCAAGAAAGAAATTAACTAATGAAAAAAACATATGAAATGTGCAACCTAGATAATTTAAGTGTTTGTCTCCTTCACAGTACAAAAACACCAGGTCAAGCAGATTTCTTAAAACAGAAAACAAAATGGAGCAGGTAAAACAAACAGCTCTATCAGTTTAAGCAACTCACAGACAAAAAATATAGGTTTACTTTCTCACTCAGCAAGGAGTTACAACAGTGCTTGTAGTTCTTGCAGGCTTGAGTCTTAACAGAAAAGACAAAGACCCTGAAATTCCATGTGTATTTAAGTATCACTCAATTTGTTAACTGGATGACCCTCTTGGTCACAATGGCAACCAATGAGCACTGTCTGCCTAAGTGATTTGTTTGGAATTTTTTACTTTGCTAGTACAATTGAGGGAATCAAACCAAGGACTACAGAATGAACTCATTTGCAAACTATATCCTTAACCCTCCAACTTAAGCTACAAGACTTAGTGAGCTTTTCATGCAGCAAACTAAAATCATTTGTTGAAATGTATCATGACTTTCTCCTTGGAATTAGGATATACTTTTATGGGGCTATATTAGAAGATCAAATGTTTACATGATCGAACACCTAAACATTGATCTTCTAATATCGAATCTAAGAATATCGACCCCCCCCCCAGGGAAACATGCTCATCGGCAAGAAAAAAAAAAAAAAAACTTTACATCCAAACTAAGTGGGGGGCTTCATCCCCCACAGCCCCCCTAACTAAATATACCAACTCTAAGATTGCTCAACAGTACAGAAATGGTAAAATCCGGTGAATGGCCAAGGGAAATCTTTCCCTGTGTTAAATCGGCCATTCGCCATTTTTTACTTTCAATATTAGAAGATCGATGTTTAGGTGTTCGATCACCTAAACATTTGATCTTCTAATATAGACTCTACTTTTATTATTAACATATGAATAAACATCAGGCTGGTACAAAATATTCCAAAATCAGTACTTTTAGAATAAATAGATCTAATACAGAGGAGGAGGCTGCAGAGGTCATGAACGGCACTGATAAAGTACCAGGGGTTGTACTACAATGGGGTAAACTGAGACAAGTATACCATCTGTTGAATACTGTGACCTGTGACTACCCCCCCAGTACAAATACACAGGCATTCTTTACTACTGTACTGGTATGCATGTGTACATAAACGTGCAAGGCTTCATGTCTTACTGGAATGTGCTTCCATACTTTCCAATGCAAGACATCCTGGAAGTATTGCTGTGTACCACTGCTGCTTCATTACGGCACTCCAACTCCTCTCTCCAATCAACAGGAGCAGTTAGCTGTTTCTGAAAATCCCACATATTCATCTATAACAATGCTTTGCAGGGTAGCAGGACTTGTAACTTCTCAGCTCCTGTGGTGCACATTTACTAAAATCTGCATAAACAAGCATTTTGCAGGAGAAGAGGGCTAGTACACCCAAATTTATTTACAGACTTATGTGATATTTACTGGAAATGTTTTTTCTGTTTTAGTACATCGCCAGTATTTCACATTTTCCTGGAGGTGCCGCAGCTTTTTGCTGGGGTCATGGAGACGTCCGTTAGGCCAATAGACAAAAGAATGCACCTTTGAAATCCAAAGGTACAATACAATGTTTACATTCACTTACTGTGGATAAAATAAGAACTTTTTTTTGAAGTTTTATTAATAAGAATAAGGGTCTCTAAGAGAAGATGAGGACTGGGCTCCTATAAAAAAGAGTTGTGGCAAGAAAACAGAGAGCTGCAGAACAATAGAATCAAAAGAATTCCCTTGATAGAGCAAGGTGGGTGCCACAGCAGTAAATAAGTCATTAATAATGCTTGGGATGGAGAAATTTATTTCCATCTCCTTTTCCCTGGAGTTATAAAAGTGATATTGTGCCATAAGTCTTTGCTCACAATAGTTAAAAAGGGGAATTAAATGGTCATTATTATATAATATGATCTGATTATAAAATAGTATGCTGTTAAAGTCTTATGTGGTCAAAAGTATTGTAACCTTTTGACTTTCTAAATTGTATGAAAATAGCAAACAGCCATTTTTAATGTAAAGTTTGTTTAACTTGTAATCATTTCGTCCATGAATTGATGCATTTGCATTACTGTGGCAACTAAAGGTTTTTGCTTTGTTTGCTCCAGGTACCCTGGTAATGAGGATGACATGCATGGAAGTCAGCCTACTAGCCAGCTTTTGTGATTCTAATTTTGTTACAATTCTCAAAACAATGGCACTAGGCAATAACTGTCTCTAGGTCACATAAAATAGGATTTTAGAAATGTAAATGTAGCAGCCTCATTAGAATTTAACTGAATATGTCATATACTCACATTTCTTTGTCTCCATACTTGAGCAGTAAATAAGGATTTGTGATAAGAAAGCCAGGTGATGCTGATAATGCTCCTATTTCTGTAAAATAATTATAGAGCAAGATAATAAATACCCCCTGCTCCATGTGAGGAGCATTTAAACACAATGGATGGTGTTATATTATTATGTCCAATAGTTATGTATTCTTGTTCTAGGTTTCCTAGACTAGCAGTAGTTTGACCTTTTAACAAGGTTAATAAAAATGAATTGTGTAAAAAACTTTATCCAATGTCACATTAACCTTTTTCACATTAATATTTTATGTAGATTACCAGGGAGTGGCTGGTGACTTAGGATATAATTGCGTTGTGCTTTTTATGGGATACTCTTTCACTTTGTCAGACTTTGTTGTGTTCATTCACTTGACTGTAGTGCATCTTTTCCACAAGAGCAAGTAAATGTTTTTAACTTTTCTATGCCCTTTTGGTCTCTTAATTGTGTAAATGCTGGGGTTGAAACCCTGAGAAATGTGATAAGGGAGCAGAAATGTGATAATTATAAGGGAGATGTTTGGCTCAAAATGAGGAGGCAATGCTGTATATGATATATGTAACAACATCAAGATGAAATACATTACTGTGGCCATTTATTGTTTTACTTTTATCCCAGTGTAATATCATTGGTGGAGGTGTGTGCACCTCATCTTTTCAGGAAATTCAGTGAACTGCTGTTGGTTGCTTTGTCTGAGATGATGTCAAATGTGGCTTACCAGCAAGACTCCAACATTCTTGTGGAATAAAGGGAACAACATAATTCAAGGACAAATTTCCTGGAGAGCAGCTATCAACCAAATATAGATAGCAATTCTCTGCACATGTTCAATGAATGAAATAGATTAGATATGAAGCAAGTGAACATAGCCATCATGACAGGAGCTCTAGTTACTATAGGCTGGACTCTGATATGGACCTGTCCCATATGTTAACACACTGCCATAAGTCTGAGAATGCTCATAGTAGGACCCTGTGAAACTAATGGTTGGGTTTGGGTAGAATGGAAGACAAAGTCATGGGTAATACAAAAGGTTTATTAGAACATAGTTTGCTGCTGAATAAACAGCCTCTAGAAACTGAGAAAAGAGTGCAAGGCAAACAGATATACCAGAAATTTTGTTTAACACTTCCTATGATATAACATTGAAAAGATAGCTAACAACTGCCTGGTTAGTAGTGTGTGACTACCAAAACTTTCTCAGTTAAAACTCATTCTGAAGATCTAGTTTAATTCTAGAATATCAACAAGTCCTAATTGATGGATAAATTCATCACCAGCACCCCTCCACCTATGAAACAAGATATCCCTTCATATTATGCAATATTAAACCCAAGTAAAATTCAAACTTCAAATAATGAATGAATGAATAAATGGGTTATTGTAATTTATCTGTGAGTTACTGGCTACAAAATGTCTAACTAGGCCAGTCTAAACATCATAACATCTCAGAACTCCCTTGTTTCTCCTCTGTTGCCTTTTTTCCAGGTCCGCCTACTTCCCTCCATCTAGGATAATCTGAAAAAACTATGTGGGTCTCCTAATGTAACTCTTCCTCCTACCGTAATCTTCTGAGCAATTGATTTACTTTCAGTTTTCCTTTTATGGATTTGTTGACTAAGCCTACAATAGCTAACATGCCACTGGCTTACCCAGCAATCAGCCCAGCTTTTCTAATGACTTACCTTCACCAAGTATATGAAGAAATATTGCAGATCATGTCACAGATGCCAAGAAATAATCAGACAGCAGGACATGTGTTTCCAGAATGTCTTATCAATAGTGGAGGAACTTTTATAAAAGTTAAGGTAGAGTTTGTTTGTTTGTTTACTCACTAGGTCATGTAGTCAGAGGACTATTTTCACTTTTGAATTTATGACTTTGGACAAAAGAACCAATTACTGACAACACTCATTCTTTAATCAGACTAAAAAATCACACAGTTAAAAAATAGTCATCTTAAAACAAAGTAACCAAAACATTATTTTACAATTGCTGAATAGAAGATAGCTGCAAAAAGCATACTAAATAATAATGTTACAATAAAATCTCCAAATTTGCCATCAACTCCAGAAACTCATCACATTACTGTCTCTCTCTCCACTCCCTGTGACTTGAACTTCCTAACTATCTCAAACTCCTTAGACTTACTACTGCTCACAAGTTCATATTCAAGCCTTCTAGTTCTTCTGTGTCCACCTCTTTAACCCCCTACATTAACAACCGCTCTCTAAGATCAGAAAACCACTATCTTCTAAACATATACAAGCCTCGTCGACCTCCTGGCCACCTACTATTATCCTGCTCCCTAGCTAAACTCTGGAATTCTCTCCTTACCACCCTTCAAAATACTCAGAGACACTCAAACTTCAAAACTCTTCTCCAATCTCACCTCCTTTCAAAGTGGGAATGTTCCTGTACCCCTACTACATAAATTCTTTAACACCATCTCCCATGCACTATATACCTCAACCTTCTGTCATTGTGCTCTCTTACCCTTTGCCTCTACTTCCTCTCCTACCCTATACCTCATAAACTTCCCCCCAACCCACTCCCTTTCTCCACTATATACCACCTTTTACCTCTCTCACCTCACCACCTTCTCTCTGTCCTCTCCTTATATTTCTAATTTCCAAAAAAAAGCTTGTTTTTTGTTTATCTGTACATAAATGTTTTACTTACATGTTATTTTCATCTGAAATGCCTGCACTTTTAATATGTTTTGACTACATGAATCTCACTTTTGTAAATCAATACCTAGGATTAGAAATGTTATGTCTTTTCTTAACCAATTGTATATTATCTCTGTATTTTTCACTGTTCTTCTACTGTATTTACTTTTGTATAACTATTGTAAAATTGTCTATATCCTCTGGAGCTTTTCTCCCCGGCCCTTCACTGAAAACAGGCTCTTCCAGGCCCAGTGAACTATCCCGGTCATGAAACTGTAATAAATAAATAAACAAAACTGTTCAGTTAACAATTATGATAAAGAACATCAGGCATTCTGTTTGTAGTATGGACTTTGGTAATAGTAAAAAAAAAATAAAAAGTAGGCTCCTTATGACTGCGTATTGTTTTTAAGTACTAAGTAAAACAAAGAAAAAAAAAGGAAAACAAATAAAACTGCAACAACTCCTAAACTAAAGAATGATTTTATTTAATTAGCAAATATTACCATCCAGTACTTTTGTCTGCTATGCAAGACTTCATCTGACTGGTGAATAAATCAGTGTAAGTTGAAAACCAAACCATTCACATCATTAGAATTAGATCATTTAAAAATCCATTCAGTTTCTGAAAACATGCTAAAAGACACAGCAGAAAATATGAAATTTTAATTATAAAATGTAAGCATCACTGAGTCCTGAAAACTCAGAAGTCTTTAATAACACTTGCCACTTATTTTCCTTCTTAGATAGAAATCCCTTTTACAACTCCACTTCTATTATCCAATTATCCATGCAAGCCCAACCTACTACACTGTTAATATTCTTTTGAATGAATATATGTTTGCGCTTTCAAGTCTTCTGTATGTAGAAAGAAGTACAAGACATGCAACTTGCTATCTATACAGCAATCAGCCTACCTGGTTAACAAATATGATTATTATTATTAATAATTATAAACAAGTTAGGTTTAAGCAAAGAACAAATATAATAATGACTTGCTGTCATAGACTTATTTATATAGTATGCAAAGTAAATTTATCACAGATAAGTAGCTTGTTGAAGTGGGAATTGAGAGTGGAACAAGGTGCAAAGGTCCAGGGTTATCAGCCATTACAGGTAAAGCAAATACAATTGGCTTCTTAGTGAGGTGCTTTTTATGTACCTAGTGGAATACGATTGGATCAGTAATTTGTCTATGTCCATGGGAAGAGAGTTGCAGACAAAAGGTTCTGATTTAGAAAAAAGAGGTTGCCACAGCTTTGAGTATGAAGGAAGCCATTTCCAGAAGCAGATCATTATGATCTGTGAGTGAATGGTTGGTGTGGTATAATTTTAGATCATAAGCAAATAGGCAATAGGATTCACTTAGTAGTTTGATTTTAGGGTAAAAGAAAGTTGGATTTGAGACTGATAGACAACAATGAGCTCTTTATGGGGTAGTACAATAATGTTCATGCTTAGGAGAAAGATGAATGAGTGTAAGTAATAGATAAAGCAAAAAAAACTGTAGGGAGGTTGGCATAATCGTTAAGGTGTTTACTTTACAGACAGAAGGTTCAGGGTTTGATTCTCACATGGAGTAATTGGCTAGGCTTAAAATGGCCCCCAAAGGCAGTTAGCCTAGTACAAACCTATGAACCAACTGTTTGTAATGTGTAAACAATGTTACATATTTGTACACATGCACCATGCACCAGTATAACAGAACTAAGTCTGCAAAGCTAGGGACCACTGCAGCACATCTCACTCTCTCTCCAACTGGTGATAAAATCTACTTCCAAACCCAAATAAATTATTTTGCAAAAAACACATTTAAGCAATCATGGATTACCTGTACATCTAGACTGCTAGAAACTCTGCTGTCAAACAGTGTGGGGTGTCTAAACCATTCTACACCTGCTTCATGTGGGAGCACTTTGTATACGCCTTGTACGTATGCTGTCTTAATTGATTTCATTGTTTTTATCTTTCTTATAATGGACATGGGATAAGAAAGAAAAGATATTCTTAACAAACAGTTTTCAGTTTTTGTTTAAATAGCACATACAACGGCTCTATTTTGGAGTCTTCTGCTGACATTGTTGTCAAAAGAAGGGGATCCTCTATATTTTTGTATATTTTGGGAATACTGAGAATCAGATCTAAATGGGGTTATGGTAGTACAAAAGAATCACCTATAAATTATGTGTGCATTTGTATGCCTTTTGGAGGTAAGTTCTAAACAGTGAGAAGGGGAATAAATGTAAGAGATCACACATATGCCCTCCTGCACGTGCGAGTGCACACACGCACACACACGCACACACGCACACACGCACACACACACATGCACACACGCACACACGCACACACGCACACACACACACACACACACACACACACACACACACACACACACACACACACACACACATATATATATATATATATATATATATATATATATACAAATTCACTTTATAATCTCGAAATACTGAAATATCGAATTTCAGTATCTCAAGACTATAAAGCCAAAAAATCAAAACCTGAAACTTTATAACCGCAAACTTTCAAACCACGAACATAACACAAACAAAACACTACACCACACAAACACAAATACATCTACCTGCCGACACTACAAAAAACTAAACCAACACACACAAACACAACAAAACTAGCACACACGCAAACAATCTTAATCTTAGTATATATAAGTAGGGGGGTGTTGGGGAGCAGCCCCATGTGAGGGGCTGCTCCCCCACACCTCCCTACTTATATATACTAACTCCGAGGTCGCACTAAACACACAAACACATAAAACTCACCACTACACACTAACACACACTAAAATCCCTACCCAATACCCTTACAAAAACACCACTTAATCCACAAACCGCACCACACATCACATACACAAACACATAATGGCGGATGCGACATTTCCACATTCGCTATTATGCAGTTTCGCATAACTGCACTTTCGACTTTATAGTCTAGAAATACTGAAATTCGACATTTCAGTATTTTGAGATTATAAAGTATATATATATATATATATATATATATATATATATATATATATATATATATATATATATATATATATACCCTCCTGCGCGTGCGCACACACACACACACACACACACACACACACACACACACACACACACACACACACACCTGGGAAAGGCTTGCACAGCTTTACTAGCTATGCCCCCTTCTGCCCAGTTAAACTGCCACCAGACACCCCAAAGTCAGCTACTCCAAGGCTCTTGCAAGGTTATTCAATTTTACTGAGTGAAAAAACATCCAGGCTTTCAGGAATGGCCACGGTGTCAGCAATAGATATAAGTACTCTCAAAGGTTAAAATATTTTCTAAAGGACCAGTCACAATGAAAAGTTTACACATATTTAACAATAAATAATAAAAGAACATGAAAATGCTAAATATCTATTTATAATAAACACCAGAGTTTCAACCACAGGAAATATTAAAAATAACACGGCCGGAAAGAGTCACACAATTACAGAAAAACAATAACTATTCTCACTATATTTTCCTGACTGATTTAGAGAATTACTACTCCTACTTACTTAATAGAGCAAGGCAAGATGAAGTAGGTGAGGAATCCTTCCATGTCAGGTTCCAGGAAACAGACTGCTCTGATACTTCTGTCTCAGCTAATATTAAAACATTATTTCTGTAGAGAATGACATCACATACATCTGGTCATCAGACTTCTGGTTCCTATGCAACCTTCATTACTAGAAACTTCCAGGATTTATCACCTACATCTCAATAATATACAAGAGCATTGCTCAGGTCTGATGCAGCTTCTGGAAGTCATAAAATAATTACAACTGTTTACTCCTCCTACAGAGACGAACAAATCATGCTTACCAACATTGCATCGCTGGCATCATTAAAAACTGTGAGATAAAATCTTCATGACCTAGGCCCAGTAATTTAATTTTCTTCCTGTTTCACAAAGTCAGTCTGTTATAATATATACGTTTAAACAGTTACTATAATGCATGTACATTTCTTTTCTGCCAGCAGGGCACACTGTTGATATATTTTTAATACAATCAGCTTTACCAATACATTTCAACCCAAACATCTGTACAAATCAGTTTGATATACAAATAACATATAATTCCTTACAAAATTAAAGCTAGCTGTGCTAGCTTTTTCTGGAAGAAATTCCACACCATATCTATCCACAAAAGTGGAAACTGTAGAACGTTCTAATTACTGCCCAATTGCCATAGTCTCTCCAGTCTCCAAAATTCATGAGCACTGTGTCCATAAACAAATCCTGTCTTATTCCATACTAGAAAATCTCATCACCCCTACCCAGCATGCCCCCCACCACACCACTACTACTGCTCTCATCTCCTTTATTAACTCCATCTCCCTAGAAAGAGACAATAATAAATTAGTGTCCTACCCCTTCTTAGACCTCTCCAAAGCCTTTGACACTGTCTCCCACTCCATCCTCCTTACTAAACTAACTCAACTAAACCTCTCCCCCACAACTATTTCCTGGTTTACCAGCTATCTCACTAACAGACAGCAATCTGTCAAATATCTCTCAGCTCTGTCTCCATTTCTCCCCATAATGAGCATCCCACAAGCCTCCATTCTAGGCCCCCTTCTTTTTAACATTTTCACTAACCATCTCCACACATCCTGTCCTCAGTCATCCCTCATACAGTATGCAGATGACTCCACTATCATCACAATTGCTGACAATCCTTCTGGTCTGCTTTCCCTAACTCAAACCTCACTGAAACTTGGCTTACTGACATCCAACTCATCTTTAACCCTAAAAAGATAAAACTCCTCCTATACCAACCCAAATCTCTCAACCATCTTAAATCCTCTTTCACCATCTCTTTCATAAAGAACACCCTAATCTCAACTGAACCCCACACAAAGCTCCTTGGCGTATTATAAAGAACACCCAACAAAACCTCAGCTTACTTTATAGAAACCAATGGTTCCTCACCCCTAACTCCAGAATTTAACTTGCCCAGGCTTATCTCCTTCCTAACCTCCTGTACTACTCTCAAGTCCTTACTAACTTACAGTCTTCTCTTCTCTCCAGCTTGAAACTGCATATAACAAAGTAACCAGCTTTGCAGCTAACATTCCAGGACACGTCTATGGGCTAGGCTTGTAAAGACTCCAGGGCCATTAGCCTAGTATACACTTATGAACCTATGAACCTATACATCTCATCACTGCCTTACTCTCCACAATCTCAGCTGGTTAGAATTTCATAACCATCAGGTAACCCCAAGCTACCATATAGGTGGCAATCCACTAAGCACAGAAGAGGTTAGCAGGGACCTGGGGACCCAGGTTGACAGTGGCCTTTCTTTTGACACTCACATTGCTAAAGTGGTTAGAAAGACCTTCTACATTGCCCACCTGATCATGAAGGGATTCACATCCAGATCTAGTGAGGTCATTGTTCCCCTGTACTCTTCACTTATCAGACCAATGATCGAGTACAATGCCCCATTCGGGATGTATCTCACCCGACATCTGCAGCAATTGGAGAGACCCCAAAAGTTCCTCACCAAAAGGATAAAGGGACTCCAAAATCTGTCATATGCTGCCAGATTGAAGAAACTCCAGCTCTATTCAGTCGCATACCGTCTGCTCAGAGGTGACATGTGCCTGACATACAAGGCCATGTCCAACCCGAATTAATGGACATGCTCCACCTCAAAAATCCAAATCCACCAAAACCACTAGAGCAAGCGACTTAAACCTTAGCACGGATATAAATAGGATGTGCTGGAGGGATAGATTTATCACTCAGAGACTCCCTATGCTGTGGAATAAAATCCCGGTCCATGTGAGGCAGAGCACCTCGCTGACTCTGTTCAAGAGAAATCTAGACCTGTGGATGGGAGATCGTAGGTTTACCCCAGGAATCATCTCTGTGTCACTGCTGGACAGAGGCACAACAAACTAATGGGCACAGTATTTTTTCATATAAGGGGTGGCGTAAGCCACAATAATTTGGGCTAGGCTTATAAATGCCTTAGGGCAGATAGCCTAGTATAAACCTATGAACCTATGAACCTAATCTCATATATTCTCATCTTTTCATCATCTACACCATCTTAAAAAAAACCTCCTCCTGCCTTAGCATATCCTCTCTTGTCTCCCTCTATAACCCATCACACTCCCTCAGAAGCTCAGACCAATGCCTCTTGCAGTGTCATAAACTGAAAAAAAATCGCTAGGACAAAATCTATATTGCTATCTTCCTGCTCTCTAATGGAATAAGCTTCTTATGGTCCTTAGAAATATCACCCATGCACATGAATTCAAAACAGCTCTCAGACATTATCTATACCACAGCAGGAGATGCCACTGTAACCATCCGACCTAAAATTTCTCCTCTCCCTCTCTTCCTCCCTTATTTCCCCCCTGCCTCACATTTTTCTCTATTTATTCCTTTCCCACAAACATGCTAACTATTCTAACTTCCTGTGTATTACAAAAACATTCTACTACTCCTCTCTACTCCCCTCCAAATTCTTCCCCAGTAATCTGATACTAATCTTCATTTTCCTTCCTCTACCTTTCTCTATTATTTCCCTCCTTGCCACTACTTGACAAACTAACTTCTAAGGCTCTCTTGCTAGACCACCAATAACAAGTTATTTTTCTTCTTTGCTATCTTGCTCTGACCAAATGCTCCTCTATACCCATTTCTAACTTGTAATCTCATTTTCAGCTGAAATCTCTTCTTGTAATACAATTGGTCATCAATTAACCTTTGTTGTATAAGCATTTTATTGTATCTATATTCAAATTTGTTATTCTGTACTTTGAATATCTTGCCTGCACAATATTTCCTTGGAAGTTCATTCTTGTATAATTTGTTTTGTGAACCTGTGTATTTTTTTTTTCTGTGCTGTGAATGTTTGACTTGCATTATTTGTCCTCTGAATATAATTTTTGTCTAAGTTTTACTTTGGAGATTTTCTCCCCAGGCTTCCATTGAAAAAGGGCACAAGCTCAGATGGACTAGCCCAGTCAACAAATGTCAAATAAATAAATAAATATAACCAAAGCAAAATATAATTCCAACAGTAACCAGGTACCTCTGCAAAAACACAAAACAAATCCAAAGAATAAAAGCAGGCAGAGGCAAGGCTCCAGTTTCTTCAGCTGATTTATTACAAGACGTACAAGCGCTTTCACCACAAGGCTTCTTCAGGTGTATAAAAAGCAGCACTCAACACACCCATTCTTATACTAAGCATTAGCTAGTCACATGATTAAAAAGAGAAAACTCTTAAAGGCACAAAGAACAATTGTATTCAGCCCACAGTAAAATGCATGGTAAAATATATAAAAACTTCATTACAAAAACCACATTTCATAAAAGCAATATTACAAAAAAAATGCATATTACAAATACATGTAAACCACATAAATGTAACAGATTCTACCTACGTAATGGTCTATTTTTCAGGATGGGTCTCAATGGTACATGGTCATTAAGACCATGTCCTGTGTTAGCTCTTAATCTCACAATCCATTTAGCCTCCAGGTTCTCAGTTTGAACTCTGGTGTCACCACCCCTCAAGTTCTCATAACATTTACCTAATACCATAAATGTAAAGGTGTGTTGATCATTCGTTTCTTTAATGTGTTTTGCTAAAGCACTGAACACGCTACCCTTCTTAATATGGTATAGGTGTTCCCTGATCCTATCCCTTAATAGTCTATCGGTCTTTCCCACATAGAATTTACTGCATACTTTGCAAGTAGCAAGGTAAACCACATGTGAAGTATCACACCTTGCACTGGTTCTTAGTGTATAAGTTACACCAGTGTCTGGATGTAGAAACTCCATATCTTGATTTATAAATTTACAGAACTGGCACCTAATGCACGGTTTAGTCCCTGGTGTATCCTCAGTCCTGATTTGGTCTCTGGGATTGCAAAGTCGTCACCTTAGCAACTTCTTATTTTTAAAAGTAAACTGTGGATGTGTTCCTATCAGGTTGCTAACTTGTTTATCAGATGTCAAGATATTCCAATGCTTGCCTATGATGTCTGTGTAGTATCTTATATTTCTAGAGTAGCTAAAACACATTTTAAGTGGTTGTGAGATTTGTTTCTGTTGACCCCTGTTGCATATATCACTCTCTACCTGTTCAGAAAAATAGGGCCTGGCTCTACTGTGTCTAGAGTTTCTCAATGTCCTGATACTTTGATTGAAAAGTTTCTGGTCATAGCCCCTCTCTGCTAGTTCTATGTTTCTCTTGTCTAGTTGTTCCATAAAATCTGTTTCTCTAGCATTCAATCTAGAGGCCCTGTAAGCTTGATTCTGTGCAACATTCCGAAAAATATATTGAGGGTGCATGCTGTATTTTCTTAGTAAACTGTTCACATGAGATCCCTTCCTAAACATTTTAGTGCTCAGTGCACCATTAAGTTCTTGTATAATAGAGACATCTAGAAAGCTAACTTCAGTATATGAACCGTTCATGGTGAATTTAAAGAAATGTGTTGAAGCATTAATATAGTCTACAAACATCATTAGCTGTTCTATAGACCCCCCCATAAAAGGAAGAGGTCATCTACAAACCTGTGAAAAAATAATATGTCATCTTTAAAGTCACCCATGACCAAATTATCTTGTTCCCATTTGGACATTACAGCATTCGCATAACTGTTAGCACATGATGTTCCCATGGCTACCTTGTAGCATTGCCACTAGACCTTATCCCTGAACATGAACACGTTATTCTCCAGTACCAGATCTAGTAGTAACCGTATTAGGTCCACCATATCTCTATCATACTCCCTGGTTTCAAGCATTAACTGAGTTACACTATTAATCCCAAAATCATTTGGAATAACAGTGAAAAGTGACACCACATCAAGGGTAACTAACAGCATTTGTTGTTTGCAGGCTTGTTGCTCTCTTTCACATGCAAATCTGTATAAGTCTCTCACAAAATGTTCAGTGTCCTTCAAGATATAGTCTGACTGTTTGATCAAATTCCTAAGGAATTTCTCCACAAAAATAGAAATGGACTCAGTGCACCAGTTGCTTCCAGCTACAATGGGCCTCATAGGAGGATTTTCCCTGTTTTTGTGTCATCAGCTAATAAAACAAGCATTCTCCTGTCTTAGTCTTCCCTATTCAAAATTACAATCTGTCCTCCCTTGTCTGCAGGGCGTATCATGATACATGGATTCGTTTGTAAATTATTTAATGCTGTAAATTCATCCTTGGATAAATTGCACTGTGTGCTGGTAATAGGGTGTAATTTTTGTTCATGAAACACTCTATAAACATCATCTAGACATAACTGTTCAAATGCAGAAACCAAAGGATTTAACTTGGGTAAAAGAAAGTCCTTTTTCCAACACATTACATTCATATCTGGATAGAGTATAGGTTGATAAATTAACTATTAATTTTTGCTGTTCATGATTTCTTTATCGTGTATGGACTCACCGTTCCTTCTGGCTGCTTCCTTTTGCTTCTGGTCATACTTCTCCCTCTCTGTTGTCCCTGGCTCAAGCCTCCTCTTCCTTGGCTTATAGACCTGTTCCTGGTTGGAAGAGGGAAAGTCAGACCTGGAGGTCGTAGGCTTTCTAAAAAAGAAGTATGGATGCCATCATCAAGATCGCATCTATTCAAAGCTTCACCAGTCACTTCTTGATGAACTTGTGCTGTGGTTGTGATAGTTTTCCTTCTTACCACTGTTGTCTCAGTCGTTGGCGTAATGCCACCTAGGTTGCTAGTTATCTGAGCCCTCCCCTCATCCATTTCCTGGATGTCTTCAGGCTCTCGATTGATGGAGGTTGTCGTGGCGGCTGTCCGATTAGCAGGAACCTCAATGATGCTTCCTTGATTGGTTGACTCAACTACAGGGATTTGAGTATTGGCCCTGTTGTTGTTGTTAGCCACTCTCAGCCACATAAAGACGTGGCCTTGTGAAAAATCTAGTCTGTCTCTATATAACCTTTTTAACTTGATTTGTATTAACTTGCGAGAATAAACATGAGCATTCTCAACTTGATTTGTATTAACTTGTGAAAACAGCAAAAATTAATAGTTAATTTATCAACCTATACTCTATCCAGATATGAATGTAATGTGTTGGAAAAAGGACTTTCTTTTATTCCCGACTGCTGACTCTGACATTACTGAAATTGTATTTGATATTAAGCTATTTACACGCAATTTAATGTTGAAAATTATGTATGCTAACAATGGTGAAAATGGGGAATTTATGTTTAAAAAACCAAGCTCTTTTTTACCCAAGTTAAATCCTTTGGTTTCTGCATTTGAACAGTTATGTCTAGATGATGTTTATAGAGTGTTTCATGAACAAAAATTACACCCTAGTAGCAGCAGACAGTGCAATTTATCCAAGGATGAATTTACAGCATTAAATAATTTACAAATGAATCCATGTATCATGATACGCCCTGCAGACAAGGGAGGACAGATTGTAATTTTGAATAGGGAAGACTATGACAGGAGAATACTTGTTTTATTAGCTGATGACACATTTTATAAAGTTATTACTTTATCACAAGTTAATAGAATGGTTGAATATGTGCACAATAAGCTAAGGGAAATAGCCAGGATGGGTCTCATTGATGAAAATTTATTAAAACAACTCCTTATATTTAACCCCACTACCCCAGTGATTCAAGGATTACCCAAGGTACATAAAAACAGGGAAAATCCTCCTATGAGGCCCATTGTAGCTGGAAGCAACTGGTGCACTGAGTCCATTTCTATTTTTGTGGAGAAATTTCTTAGGAATTTGATCAAACAGTCAGACTATAACTTGAAGGACACTGAACATTTTGTGAGATACTTATACAGATTTGCATGTGAAAGAGAGAAACAAGCCTGCAAACAACAAATGCTGTTAGTTACCCTTGATGTGGTGTCACTTTTCACTGTTATTCCAAATGATTTTGGGATTAATAGTGTAACTCAGTTAATGCTTGAAACCAGGGAGTATGATAGAGATATGGTGGACCTAATACGGTTACTACCAGGTCTGGTACTGGAGAATAATGTGTTCATGTTCAGGGATAAGGTCTACTGGCAATGCAACGGGGTAGCCATGGAAACATCATGTGCTAACAGTTATGCGAATGCTGTAATGTCCAAATGGGAACAAGATAATTTGGTCGTGGGTGACTTTAAAGATGACATATTATTTTTTCGCAGGTTTTAGATGACCTCTTCCTTTTATGGGGGGGGGGTCTATAGAACAGCTAATGATGTTTGTAGACTATATTAATGCTTCAACACATTTCTTTAAATTCACCATGAACGGTTCATATACTGAAGTTAGCTTTCTAGATGTCTCTATTATACAAGAACTTAAGGGTGCACTGAGCAATAAAATGTTTAGGAAGGGTGTCATGTGAACAGTTTACTAAGAAAAGACAGCATGCACCCTCAATACATTTTTCGGAATGTTGCACAGAATCAAGCTTACAGGGCCTCTAGATTGAATGCTAGAGAAACAGATTTTATGGAACAACTAGACAAGATAAACATAGAACTAGCAGAGAGGGGCTATGACCAGAAACTTGTCAATCAAAGTATCAGGACAGTAAGAAACTCTAGACACAGTAGAGCCAGGCCCTATTTTTCTGAACAGGCAGAGAGTGATATATGCAATGGGGGTCAACAGAAACAAATCTCACAACCACTTAAAATGTGTTTTAGCTATTCTAGAAATATAAGATACTACACAGACATCATAGGCAAGCATTGGAATATCTTGACATCTGATAAACAAGTTAATAACCTGATAGGAGCACATCCACAGTTTACTTTTAAAAATAAGAAGTTGCTAAGGCGACGACTTTGCAATCCCAGAGACCAAATCAGGACTGAGGATACACCAGGGACTAAACCGTGCATTAGGTGCCAGTTCTGTAAATTTATAAATCAAGATACGGAGTTTCTACATCCAGACACTGGTGCAACTTATACACTAAGAACCAGTGCAAGGTGTGATACTTCACATGTGGTTTACCTTGCTACTTCCAAAGTATGCAGTAAATTCTATGTGGGAAAGACCGATAGACTATTAAGGGATAGGATCAGGGAACACCTATACCATATTAAGAAGGGTAGTGTGTTCAGTGCTGTAGCAAAACACATTAAAAAAACGAATGATCAACACACCTTTACATTTATGGTATTAGGTAAATGTTATGAGAACTTGAGGGGTGGTGACACCAGAGTTCAAACTGAGAACCTGGAGGCTAAATGGATTGTGAGATTAAGAGCTAACACAGGACATGGTCTTAATGACCATGTACCATTGAGGCCCATCCTGAAAAATAGACCATTACATAGGTAGAATCTATTACATTTATGTGGTTTACATATATTTGTAATATGCATTTTTTGTAATATTGCTTTTATGAAATCTGTTTTTTGTAATGAAGTTGTTCTATATTTTACCATGCATTTTACTGTGGGCTGAATACAATTATTCTTTGTGCCTTTGAGAGTTTTCTCTTTTTAATCATGTGACTAGTTAATGCTTAGTATAAGAATGGGTGTGTTGAGTGCTGCTTTTTATACACCTGAAGAAGCCTTGTGGTGAAAGCGCTTGTGTGTCTTGTAATAAATCAGCTGAAGAAACTGGAGCTTTGCCTCTGCCTGCTTTTATTCTTTAAATAAATAAATATGTTACACATCTACTGCCCTACTTCTCCTGGCATAGCTGGCAATACCTCACATCATCACGGCGATGGTGCAGTGGTGCAGTGGTAGCATCGTTGCCTCATAGCAAGAGGTTCTCCGGTTAGATTCTCAGCTGGAGTGCCTTCTGTGCAGAGTCTGCATGTCCTCCCTGTGTTCGTGTGGGTTTCCTCCAGGTGCTCCAGTTTCCTCCCATGTTACAAAGTCATGCATCTGGAGTGTTTCTCCCCAGGTATCTGCTGAAAATTGGCTTTGTTCCAAGTCAGACTTTCCCGGTTAACAAATGTTTGAAAAAAACATCTGGGCCCTAATCAAGTCAACCAAAGCCAGATATGAGGTAAAAATATCCACCCAAGTAAATGATAACCAGAAAGCCTTCTGTCAGGCTCATAGATTAGTACTAAGCTAACTGTCTTTGCAAGCAATTTTAAGCCTAGCCAATTATCCCCTGTGAGATTCAAACTCTGTACCTTGTGCTTGTAAGGCAAATACCTTAACCATTAGGCCACCCTCCCAACTATTTTAGAAACCTCAGACAAAATGCCCAGCACTGTACAGAGATAATAGTAAATGATATCACATACTCAGACCTACAGGACATAGTTAATATACTGTCAGACAAGATCAGCTCAAATTTTACATCCCTTTCTCCTCATATATTGCGAGAAAACATACCTGTATGTACATTTCCTTAAGGTGCTATGCAAGGCCAAGAACACTACTTCTACAAGACCAGAGATAACATACCTGGCTGCTTACACAGGATTTGTCAGACTCCGCACAGAAGCTATTCGATATCCGCCTCCAAACAAAATATACTGGATGAATGCATATTAGTAGCAGTCATCTCCTTGCACAAAGATGCGGAGTCAATAGGTCTGGGAATTTATAGACACTTAAACTTGACCAGACTCGAACATACATAACCTACAAACTCTTGACCCACTTGACCCAAGCCAGTTCAGATTCAGCAAGGGAAGATTCTGCCTACTTTGCCTACTCAACTTCTTCAAGGAGGTTACTGTAGAAATGGATGAGGGAAAATCAGTATATACCACATATCTAGAACATGCAAAGGCATTCAGCACCATCACAAACTCAGCTATCATAGATAAACTCTCTCAGCTAAATGAAAATATCAGTGTAACTCATTGGATAGCAAATTGGCTCACAAAAAGAACCCAGGAAATATGGATAGCTAACTCTACCTCCTCCCAAAGGATAATCACTAGCAATACACCCCAGGGTTCAGTCCTTGGGCAACTCCTCATCTTCAGAATATACTTTTTGGAAGTCAAAGCAAATGTTAAAGGTAAGGCTGACCACATTTGCAAATGACTGTAAACCTGGTACAATCATCAGTTCCCCAGGGGACACCTAGATCTTTCAAGAAGTCTTTTCTCAGACAAATAGCCCTTGTCAAAACCATGGACTAAAACTAAATGCTAAGGAAATGTATAACAGTACCCCTCAGCAAGCATGATTTCCCTTGTAGCTATAAAATCAACAACCCCCACTTGATATTCGATCCTGTTGTATCTAGCAACCTGTGTAGACAACAAAATACCCTTTGATCACCATGATGTATCCACTATTCTGAGGACGTTTTTTTTCAGTGCACTGCTTGTATCTAAAGGTATGCTGTCCATGTTCAGTGATGTAATCATTTCACTATACTCAGTTCTCATTAGATTAATCATTGAGTGTCATGCCCTTTCATTATGTACCCATCCAAACACTCGACATGACTGAAAAGATCGCAGTGGTTTCTCACTAAAAATATCAGGGGCTTAAAGCATAACAGCTATGTTCTTCTTCTTAGTATCATACAGGCTGTTAAGAGGCAAACTTTGCCTTAAATATAGACCCAGGTCTGTCAGACCTATTACATATTAAAAGTCTAATGGTATCACAAAATCCCACTCAAGGTATCTTAACCTGTTTTGCAAAATAAATAGGGTATGTTAGAGAGATAGATACATATCACAGAGAGTACCACTTCTATGGAGTTGTTTTCCACTCTGCATAAAGCAAAGTACTTCTCTTACTCTATTCAAATATAATTTGGGAGACTGGATGGAAAACTCCAAATTTACCCTTGTCCCTCATGGATAGGGGCAACAAGTAAATGCCCCAACATATCCTTGTTCTACCCCACTCTGAGTTACTCACACACAGAAGTTACACAGACCAAACAACTACCATGGAAATGTAAAACTTGGTTCCTTAAGATCCTTACAGATCAATTGCCTAATAAGTTCCTATAAACCTATGGACTTATGAGCCTATCTCCATTAAATCTTTACTCTTTTTGATTGGACTAACATAACAGCACAAACAAAACAAAATAGAGGCTTAAAATGAACCTAAGGGATAAGGTTACGCTGAGACAACAAGCAGGACTTAATAGCAATAACTTTCAATTTTATTCAACAGTTTAACACTTTTATCCAGGTAAAAGACTTCTTCAGAACTAAGTACAACTTAAAAACACACGCATATTTATATAATTAATCAACTGAACTTTGTCATTTTACTATTTTATATATGTTATTGTTGTATATAAGAACTCCTGGATAAACTTAGAGAAACACTGGGGGATAAATTCCTTTCACAGTATACACTGAATTATAGGGTATCAGAAAGCAGAAAATATTAAAGTTTGACCACAGCTTATCTGTATTAATATAGATGGTGGAGATGACAGTATTACATTTAAAAATAACCTCCTGGCTTTGTCTATGTAAGGATATAGAAAAAAATGAGAATATTTGTATGCACCCTTCTTACATACCTCCTCTAATTAGGTAGGTATATTTAGAAATAGCTTTGAACTCAATGTGGAACACGACTGAGCGTAGAAGTTTTTAGATAGATTAGGATAAATACTATAAATATTGAATGGGAGAGAGTTATTTAGAAATATATAAACTGATCTGATCATAAATATGGTAAACCTACGGTCAGAAATGGAGGGAAGGAGAAAGTCTGATATAAAGTGATACAATATCAAGGTGACATATTTCTAGAAGCAAACTACGTAAAGTCATACATAATGCAGCTCCATCAGCTGCCTCAAATGGTGTAATGTATTAACCAAGTGCAAGCTTCTTAAGCAAGTCCCATCTCCCATTGTAACGGAAAAGGAGGAATAACAGGTTATATGAAATGGCACAGTGTCAGAATGATCTACTTATCTAGAAGGACACATCGTCTAATACAAGACTCCTTTCTACCTCTGTAGCCAGGAAAATTACTTGAAGTTCTTGTATATGCTTGTAACATATAAATTGCTCAATATGTAAAAAAATTAAATAGAATAACTAAAATAAGTAAGGTGGCTGAAATACCAAATGCCTTATCTATCCTATAACTCAAGGTCATTGAGGTCAAGTTGTTACACGTGAAGAATGGACCCCGAAAAAATATACCATCAGATATTACCATGTATCCTGATCTGGAAAGAAAGCAATGAGTCAAGCAAAACTGAACAATATTAGTGGGTAGATTCCACATCTGGTTAACACTGCAATGGAGGATAGGGGTGTGATATAGCACATAAATGTACCCAGAGTACTGAATTAGAAGCATTCTAGAATATTTACTTTCTCAGAGCCACCCATCTTTCCATCTCTCTTGGCACTGGACTTAAATTCTTAAGTTTGCTGACAATAATGTCAGCACTACTGTAGGCCTGAGCTTGAGTCTTTGGATTTGACTCCACAGAAACAGCTTTATTAACAGCAGTTACAGCATGGTCATTTTTGTACCTTGAGCTTGTCCAAACTCACTGTTTACAGTTGGCCTTTCACCCCATGCACATTCAAAGATTCAAAAGATTCAAAGATTCAAAGAAACTTTATTGTCATTTAGGACCAAACAAGTGGAGCCTAAACAAAATTACAAATGTCAGCTCACAAGAGAAATGCAGTGCAAGTAACAGACACAGTGGTATTAGAGAATAATATAAGAAAGAAAAAAACACGTACGACATGCAAGAGGTAGTTCACATTACATAAACACACTCAATACTCATTATCTAATGATAAATAATAAATAAACACCCACCACCAAACCCCTTCACCATTAAGGTAGAGAATAAATAGATACTAGTGAATAGTAGCTGTTTAGTTACAGTATTGCACTTGTTAACCTTAGATGTGACTCAGTGTAGCCATCATATTGTGCAATAGTAATACTGGCGGTAATTGCTCAGAGCAGCAGGATTAAATAAAACAGAGGTTTCAATGTATCCGATATTATGGTTGGTGTCTTGAGTTAATAAGCCTCACAGCTGTAGGATACAGACTGTTCCTGAATTTGGTAGTCTTACAGGAGAAGCTCCGGTATCTCCTCCAGACGCAGGTTGTGAGAACCAGTTGTGGAACAGACGGGTCGAATCTGGAGTCCTTCATGATTCAGAGAGCTCTAAAGCAAGTAGATGCTTACCTCTTGTACCTCTAGGCCCACTGTGTCAAGAAGAAACGTTGGCTCTGAGAAAATCCATATGAGTATCGGTGCCAAATGGACCAAAAACTCCAGAATCCATGTTGGATCCAAGAGTAATTAAACATCAGTGCAAAGATGGCCAGATATCTCCAAGAAACCCCATATGAGTATCAGTGTAAATCATTGCAAATCTAGAGAACTGAAGCTGTTTTTGACAAACATGCGGCCCATGTTTAGAATAATAGTGGTATTGAAAAATATAGGTGCTAAAGAGTTATTGGAAACAAATAAGAGGCAAAGAAATGGGTTATGGTTGAGATCAAGTTGACCTTGACTACAGAACAGAATCAATGTTGCAGGATGGTCAACATGTGACCTGAATCTGTGGGTCATGTCCAACATCAATAATCACCTCAATGTAAAGTCAAAATCTAACCTTTCTTATAATTGATGTCCACCCCAGAACACGGTCGATATTGGCATGAACTATGCAGGAAGATACAGTGTACAAATTATAGCAGTATATAACCACAGAACTTCTAAAGCAGAAACAGGGCTGGTGAGAGGGCCAAACTGAAAAGACTAGATTCAGTTGAAACAAAAAAACATTTATGTTCATGAAATTACACCTGAAAATACACAGTCCACATTAAAAGCATTGAACACAACTGTTGCTTGTCTGGACAGGATAAAACAAACAAACAGTTGTAGGTTCAGTTCAAACAACGTTGTTACAGACAAACACATCAGGAATGAGGCTTCATAACTTAAACTTAAATAAATTTATAAACAGACTGACTACCACACTCATACATGTTAACACTCTGGCTGTTCTCTCAAAATGGCACTGCTGCCTGCACGTGCTCACTATTTATATGCACGTGCCTACATCTGGAAATGCTTCTTAAAGTTACATGCACACGCTCTGTTCTTCATCCTCCCACTTTGTGAAATAGATCATATACCAAATTACAGTATTCAATGACATGCAATTACACAGAAATAATCTTTTGACATTCAGTTATACAGAACTAATTCTTCTGACATGCGATCATACAAAATTAGACACATATAAAACAATCATGTCCAGGTTGCTGTGTATTTAATGCTAGATGTAGAAATATGACCTGATTGTGTAACATAAAAGTCAGAACTGGATCTAGCAACAGGGACTGTCTTCAAGGAATGTTGAACTCTGGGGACATCTGGGACATCATCAGGAATGGGAATGGATCTGAGACATGTTCTTCAGTATGAACATTGTCAGGGTTGCTCTGAGATCTAGAGTCTGTTTCACAGGTACGATGCTGCAATATCATTTCTGACACAGGAAGAAGATGCCTGCTGTTTCTCCTGTATTCTATACCTTCAGATTCCACTAACTAGGATCTCGGCTCGGCATATATGCCTCTCACTTGACCAATTCCATCAAACTCTTTCATCATTTGCATCCTCACTGTCTCTCCTTCTTTTAACAGACGAAGAAATCTGATCATTTTATCATAGCTGGACTTCTGAAAGCAACACTTCTTAAAAAGCTGGGCTTTGATTGCTCTGTTGTTTTTAACATTAGGCACCAACAGACTAGAACTGATAGGCGAGGTTGTTCTGGTTTGCCTTGATAGAAGTCGCTGAGCAGGTGAGCCAAGTAGGTTGTCATGGGGTATATTTCTCAGATTAAGTAAATTCAAGAAGATATCGGTATTGTCATGCTTTGACCTCTCCAGTAATTGCTTTGCACTATGTACTGCACGTTCAGCAAGGCCGTTTGACTGTGGGTATTCCGGACTACTAGTAACATGGATAAAGTCCCACTCTTTTGCAAATCTCTGAAACAATTGACTGGTAAACTGGGTACTGTTGTCAGAAATAACTTTGTGTGGACTACCATGGACTGAGAAATGATGTTTAATCTTAGTAATAACAGCACTGGACATGAGGTCAGGAAGCAAATTTATCTCAAATCAGTTCGAATAAGAGTCTACCAACACTAAGTAATGATGACTGCTCCGGGTCTATATTAGATCATCAAAATGTTAATACTTTGAATGGTCTAATTTCGACCTGAAAACAGCAAACGATGAAAATAGCGAAGCTGCAGATAACCAAATTTTTTCCTAGGGGAAGAATTTGGTTGTCCGTTACTGTGGCTTCACTATTTTCAGCACTGTGGTGGAAAGTTATGGGTTGGGTTCAGGTAAGTGTGCAATTGTGCGGACAGTAGGATTAGAGCGGGGTATGTGAGTTAGGGTTAGGGCACAGGTGAGGTGAGTGTGTGATAGTGACAGACTTTAGGGTTAGGGCGGGGTATGTGAGTTAAGGTTAGGGCGCAGGTGAGGTGAGTGTGCGATAGTGATGGACTTTAGGGTTAGGGTTTGGGTTAAGGATAGTGGATAGTTAGTACTGTATGTACAGTTTAGTATAGGGTTAGATATAGGCTTTTAAGTGTATGTGTGTGGGTTGCTATTTTTTTGGTGTGCTTGTGTTGTGTGTGTGTTTCTTGGAACAGTTAATTTTTTCCCAGGGAAAAAATTCGCTGTTCTGAGCCTTCGATGTTTTGAGAGTTTGTGGTTAGCAGTTCGAGGTTGTGGTATTCAATGTTGAGCTGTTTCGATGAACTGATATAGACCCGATTGCTCCACTCAAATATGTCAGTGGCTACTGTTGACCAAGGTAGTTCAGGAATCTGGCTTAGCTGAAGTGGCTATTTTTGCAAATGTGGTTTGGTACTGTTGCATATTGAACAAGATGAAAGCACTTTATCAATGTCCTTTGATAGAGTAGGCCAAAACACTAGTCCTCTCACTCTTCTTTCAGTAGAATCAGAACCTGGGTGGCCATGATGCAAAATCTGAATATATTCATGCTGTACAAAAGCAGGAACAATAACTTTTGGACATTTGAAAATGATATCAGGCCTGGGCGAAGCAGATGCGTAAAATCATGCCAAAATCGGTGTTAAGACCGGAGAGTGTGCTGTGGCGCTAACCAGGAAAAAAAAACAAAAAACACTGTCTTCCATCAGCATCTCATCTCTGTACGGAAAATAAGGTCGTACTTCTGGCAGTACACAAGACTGCTTTGACGGGTATCCAACACTTCTAGTAATGCGCACTGATGAAGCGTCTGAGCTTCTGCAAAATTTGATCAATCTTTGTATGATCTCTTAGCTCATCAAGGCTTGTAGTAGAAAGATTACACACTATCATGACATCAGAGTCAAAATTATCTGCATCAAGCTGTTCTGTGGTATTTCTGAGCGATCTGAATAAGGTATCAGCCAGATAAAGAAGTCTGCCTTTTGTGTAGACCATTTTGAAATTATACATTTGTAACCTGAGCATCATTCTTTGTATTCTTGCTGAAGTGGTATACATAGGTTTCTTTAAAATAGTGACTAGAGGTTGATGATCTGTTTCGATTTGGATAGCTCGGCCATAGATGTAATCATGGAACTTTGAACATGCAAACATAATTGCCAAACGTTTCTTCTCAATTTGAGCATACTGCATCTCACTTTGGGTAAGAGTTCTAGATGTATAGGCAACAGGTCTGCCCTCCTGAAGAATAACTGCACCAAGACCGAACTTTGAAGTATCACAGGAAAGAACTACGGGTTTGTGGATATCATAGTATCTCAGTGTAGGTGGGTTGGCAATTTGCTGTTTGAAGTTATCAAATGTTCTCTGGTGTTATTCTAACCATGACCAGGCAACAGTTTTATATGTCAGCTCTCTTAAAGGTGCTGATAACTCACTAAGGTCAGGTATAAATTTACCCAAATAGTTACCCATGCCAAGGGAATGCTGTAGGGCTTAGACATTGTCCGGAGCCAGCACCTCAAGAATGGTTGCTTGTTTAGAAGGGTCTAGTTGTAAGCTTGTACTGGTAAATAAATGACCTACATACTTCTATTAGACTGAATTTACATTTTAGAGGATTGAGCTTCAAGTTCACTTCACTTACTCTGTCCAGAACTTTCCTGATGTTTCTGTCATGCTGTGCTTCACCATGACCTCCAACCAGTAAATCATCAGCTACTATATCATATGGATAGGCCATAAAAATTTGCTCCATTGCATGCTGAAAGACTTCACTGGCAGAATTTATTCCAAAAGGGATCCTGAGGAATCTGTATCTACCAAATGGTGTGCTGAATGTAGTCAGTAATGAAAATCTGCGATCGGGCATTACTTGCCAAAATTAAGGTTTTGCATTCAAAACAGAAAAAAGTGGCACTTGGCATGAGGGTAGCAACCTCCTTGACTGTATGCATAGGTTGATGAGGTCTCTTTAATGCCTTGTTCAAGTCCCTTGGGTCAATGCATATTCTGATTTCATCTGAACTTTTCTTGTGAACATCTACCATGGAAGACACCGACTCAGGTGGTTCTCTGACTGGACAAGTTACATCTTGCTGCACTATTTTGTCTAACTGGACCTTGATTTTGTCCTGCATAGCTATTGGAATTCTCCTCACTGGTCTGACCACTGGACTGACCTCTGTGTTTACTTCCATGCATCTGGATGTTTGCCTAACTTGTCATCGAAAACATCAGCATACTCTGAGAAAATAGCATCGCTGAAGCTGGAACTGGGACATGTACTTACACGATGTACTTCTTTGATAAAAGAAAGCAGTTTCATTCTTAAACTGTCTCTGAGACCTAATAATGACTGCACAGGTCTTCTGACTACATAACATTGCAAGCTGTAACTATTCCCAACTGAATAGCATGAAAGCACTACTGAGACTTCGGTTTGAATCTCTTCACCTCCATAAGCAACAAGCTTTGCACAATTAGCCAAGTTATGTTGTGCACCAGCTCCCATTATAGTAAATGTTTCTGCTGACATTACATTATGCTTTGAACCAGTGTCCACTTTGAGCTCTGCGGGTTTACCATTTATCAGGGCAGTGCAAAATGCTTCATTCTTTGCCAACAAATCTACTGCATTAACCTTTTCACCGACCACTGATACACCATCTGCATAGAAACTAGGGTTGTACCTTTCCACATGATCAACTTGCTTTTTTGAGGGACCTTACTTAATAACTGAATGAGGCTTGCTTGATTTACAAAACTTTTGAAAGTGGTTCCATTTTTTACACTTGCCACATTGCTGTCCAAATGCTAAGCACTTCTGTCTTTTAGACTTATGAATGACAATTACGGCAGTTAACAATAAGACTTGACTTGGGATTTGCTGACTCACCCTCATACTGCACCAAGCATGTCTTGGAACTTGCTAGAAAGTTATGGGTCCTCTCTGGGAATCCCGCAGGGTTGCAGTTGCCATGTGCTTAGGCATGCTTCTTCTTGCCACATGCTGCATGCTGTCTATGCTTGCTCTAGATGCTGCTGAAACTAAGCTCTTGTCACTTGTAAGCATACTTGTGTGCTTTTCTGTGAACTCATTTATATGACAAATCTCTACAGCTTTGCTCAATGTTAAATTACTGTTATGAAGCAAAATCTTTCTCACTGCAGCATTAACACCATACAGAAGCCTGTCCTTTATTAACTCATCTTTCAAATCACCAAATTTGCATGTTTTAGCCTTATTTCTCAAGTCAGTGATATAAGCTGCAAAAGTTTCACCTGGCTTTTGATCTCTTATATAAAACAGGTGCCCCTCTAATGTAACATTTGTATGGGGGGTAGCACATTTTTCTAAATTTACATTTCAAGCACTCAGGGTCCTCTCTTGATTCAGCTGGTACAACAATATGAGCGTTCTCCCTCTCCTGCATATACTGCTGGTGCATACACAAATGAATGCTCTCTTTCAATGGCCTCTGACCCAGCTAAGTTAAGCAAAACAAATGCCCTTGTACGTGCATTCTTGTTAGAAAAAGCTGCTTGTATGAAAATATTGTATTCCTGCTCAAATACTCTCCAGTTCTCTGCAATATTATGATCAAATGCAAGTGGACTGGGTCTGCGAAATGCCTCTGCCATATCAACACACAGCAGTGAAGGTGCTTGAAATTATATACAAACACACACACATACACACACACACACACACACACACACACACACACACACACACACACACACACACACACACACACACACACACATATATATATATATATATATATATATATATATATATATATATATATATATATATATATATGCCAGAACTTGTAATTATGCCTAATAGCACAATAAACTATGAAATAACTGCACTTTGCCAATTAAGTCTCTGTAGCACAAGAACACTTTAAAATCAC
The DNA here is from genome assembly GCF_019279795.1 of Protopterus annectens. Taxonomy (NCBI): domain Eukaryota; kingdom Metazoa; phylum Chordata; order Ceratodontiformes; family Protopteridae; genus Protopterus; species Protopterus annectens. The sequence goes on from NC_056748.1 coordinate 700,053,101, forward strand.
TGTAGTTTGTGAAATCACTCCTTGTCAGTGTAAGAAATACTTTGAAATGACTGTACTTTGTGAATAAACTGTACACAGCAGAAGAAGCTCAGAGTAAGAAACACTTCAAAATGAATGCACTTTGCAAATAAACTGCACACAGCACAAGAACCTTTCAAAATGGCTGCACTTTGTGAAATAACTGTACAGTGTAAGAAGCACTTTGAAATGGCGGCACTCTGTGAATAAATGTACAGAGCACAAGAGACTGTTTGAAATGGCTGTACTTTGACTGCACCTTGCAAAATAACTGTACTTTGCACACAGCAAACTCTTTGATATAATTGCACTGTAATAAAGCACATACTCTGCAAACACTTTCCACACTCTGAGATACTCCGAACAACTCTAGTCTAGGCTTTGGTGTATGTGAAATAGTAGTTTATGCCCAAAACATAATCTTTTACTAAAAACATGCAGTTGCCTTTCTCTTTAAGCTTATTTTGCCCTTTTATTGTACTCATTATGCCCATTTAACCTCTTATCATGCTCATTGTACTTTTTTTGTGCTCGTTTTACTTTAAAAATGGTCGTTATGCAAACCAAAGGAAATTCTGAGCCCCATATAAATAGTTCTGATAGTTTTAGAAAATATAATGGTTTCAAACATTTTGTTTAATTAATAATGCATTTTGTGCTACTCTGATTAATAATGTGTTTTGTGCTACTCTGATTAATAATGTGTTTTGTGCCTTATGAATACTGTTTCATTTTCTTTGCAAAATAAATCATCTGTGCAAGTTTTTGTTGCATGAAGTTTGTTTCTGGCCCTTTTTGATCATTTGAGACTGTTATCACCCAACTTACTCAATATACCTTCATCGCCAAATCTGCACCTCATGGCTTGCAGAAGTTGCACTCTCAATTCTAATTCTGACACTATCTCACTGTTCTGGTCAAGATAAAACAGACGAACAGTTGTGGGTTTGGTTCAAGCAGCTTTATTACACACAAACACATCAGGAATGAGGCTTAGTAACTTAAGTAAACTTATAAACAGACTACCACACTTATACATGTTAACACTCTGGCTGTACATGCCTACATCTGGAAATGTTTCTTAAAGTTACATACACAGCTCTGTTCTACAACTATAAGCCAAAGACAAACATTTATGTCTATACTGGACAACCTCACAATTACACTTCAGACCCTGAACCAGATCAATATAAACTCAAAACTAAATACCAAGGCAAAAGAAGGCTGAGAGTGCCAAGCTGAGAAAACTAGGATCAGCTAAAAGAAGAAACCCTAATACCCGTGAAGGAAAATGACACAAATACACATTATGCATTAGAAGCTGTAAGCACAACTATAAAACATAAATAAGGAATCACGATTACCAAAATAACCAACATACATTGAATGTTTAATAAACAGAAGAGACACTTGAAAGATATTTCTTGAGTGGTAGTCCCAAGTTAAGAAATCATGCCTCATTGAAGTACACACAGTGGTGACAGAGTCTAATAATAAGAAAATGGTAAATGTTGAGGAACAGACAGGCTAAACTTTTAGACAGTGGCAGCTAGTGACATCAAAACAATGGGGGGTTGCAAGAAGCAGATGAGTATGTGAGGCTAACTGGAATTCGTCGGGGCTCTGCTCTATTACAGCACTACAACGACCATTACATGTGATCAAGCAACAGATGAGGTCATTAATTTTCATCCATGGGCTGCCTCAGTTTGTGCCCATTCATTATAGCCACTTTAAAGACTGTGTACATCTCACTTGCCTGACTGCAATCAATGAGGCCAGCCTTAGGTGAAATGGAGCCCTAGACAAATGACTGCACAGATCCTCATGTTGCACATTAGTCACCACCCACACTTCTCCTGCGCTTCTTCCTGTATCCCCCCCATTCTGGCCCCACACCATTCACATAGATCACTTCTTTCTTGCCTTTTTATGTGCTGCTCTTACTTTTAGTTCCTCCGTTGCTTTTAACACACCTTAACAGGTCAAGGTTCTACTGCAATAAGTCTGGAGGATGCAATTGAAAAGCTGGGAATATAAGGACTGCTAGGCACCCAGAAGTCATAGGGCTATGTATTCTCTGAGAAGGATCTTAGTTTACAACTTTTTAACATAATGATGGGCTGAACAAAAAATCATGAGTAAGGAAAAAGCTCAGTCTTATTTTTTTCTTTTAAGGAAAACATGTGTTGTGTCTCAAAAGTAAATGTTCAAAGCTAACAAAACAGTAGTTCCCCAATAAACTGAGAATATAAATGCAAAGATATGTAAATCCTGTCTCGGAATGCTACCTGCCTTCCTAGCCCTCCAAAGACAGATGGTTACATTCTGTGCACCTTTCCGGTATTAGACAGGGGTGGAAGTAAAAGTGCAAATGGCCTAAGACATATATTGTATAGGTGAGAGTCTGAGAGAAGAAACCAAAGCACATGGATAAAACCCATACAGAGAAAGGGAGTACATGCACACTCCACACAAAAGGAATCGTAGTCAGAAACTTGAGGAAAAACAAATGCTGTTAAATGGTAACATTACTCAGTCCAACACTCTGCCAATGATTAGCTGCTATCACACACATCCTAATCAGGGCACCATAAGGGCTGCCTCCTGATGCTGGACTGCTAGGCTGTAGCTCCTCACATTTGTGATGAGAAGTTTAATAAATGAATTTGAATCTTTTTAATTGTTTTCTTTTTAAAGTAAAATTGTGTAAAAAAAAAGATAAGATTCAAATATGCTTATTAAGTAGCTGGTAGCAGCTGTATATGAATCAACTGCAAATAAATAAAATAAATAAAAAATGGGCACACATGAAAAAAGGTGCCCAGAATTCATTGCGGTTTTAACAGTATGAATTTGAGTGAGGACCGGATTGTTAGGGTCAGCAGCCTGTCAAGTGATCACAGCTTGTATGCATACATGACACAGCTGCTGACATAAGTCCTGGAGGAAAGGAAACCCTTGAAGTTCTCTTCCTGCTCACTTTTAGTGAGAAGGAGTTAATTTAGCACATTGTACTGCAGCCAAGATAGTGAGAAGAGAATGGAGTGGACTTTGTATTTCACCTTGCCTTTGGCTGGAAAAGATTCACTGGATCACCAACCCCCACCATTTATTTGCTGATCTTTTTTCAGAAGAGTAGAAGAGAAAAAAATAAAGAATAATGCTTGCACTGAAAGACTGACTGACTGATAATAATTATTACCAGTCAGTTTAAACTTTATGTACATTTTTTTCTGGCAGGGCCAACCAGATACTTTAGGCATTCCAGACAAGTAGGCAGTGTGTTTTGGCATCTATGTGGATGATTGATGATTTTTTTCATGACATTCTGGCAGGATCAACCAGATACTAGAAGGCACTATGCACTGGCAGTGTGAGTTTGGGTCTTTTTGTGGATTAAATGTACAATGGGTTGGCTAGGCAGTATGTGGGGCTGTTTGTGGTGTGGATTTTTTTTCTAATATAATATCCTGGCAGTAGCAGGGTCAATCAGATACTAGGTAGGCAGTATATTTTGGGGGCTGCTTGTGGATGATTTGTTTCCCTAATATAATATCCTGTCAGTAGCAGGGAGAACCAGATACTATATAGGCATTGTATTTTGGGGGCTATTCTCAATAAAACAAATATTTTTGGTTAGGCATTGAATATTAGGAAATAGTTATGGGTGACTTTATTTTTTTAATATCCTGACAGGATCAAGTGGTTACTAGATAGGCAGTGTGTTTTTGGGGGCTATTATTGGATGATGAAGCACAAATTAGGACTATCTAAATCATGAACAGACTAAGCGACAATATACCAGTTTAACTTGCAAAACTAAATGCCTACATTCTTTATAAACCCCCCAGAAGGAAGCATAATTTGTTTTATTCCCAATTGACACTTAGAATAGCATACAGCAAAGTGCTCATAAGTCTCACTGTATTGCAAGGCCAGCCATTAGTGAAACTGATATCTATTTAAAGGTCTGCTCATGAAAGTGATAGATTAAGTCACAGTGAGCACTACCGACACGTCTTTCTAGATATACACCTAATATCTGATCATCTTTATACCTGTAAGATATCTCAGCTGATAAAGGGGTCAGGCATTGTCAACTAAACTTGCTTACCTACAGCATTGTACAGCAGTTGTTTTATTAAATCCAATGGTAAGGGCCTGCTTGTTAAACAGTATTGTATTTTGTTTTGGCCTCTTAGTATCTTAAGTAAGGATGTATTTACCTGCTGCATATTTTTGTATAGTGATTGTTACCACATTAGCAACATACTAAAGTGCACATATTTCTCTACTCATCTTTACCACTAGGTTTATACACCTAAACTACCCTCCTCACTGAACCCACCCCCACGAACGGATCGGGATTGAAAGGACTGCTGTGAATTTATTATAACCTCCTGCAGTCAACATTTTATAAAAAACTTCTTTCTAAAAGACAGCAACAAGGTCATTATCTGTTACAATATTACACTTTAAATGTATTTAGCAATTTTATGGTCCGCTCGGGAGCTCCCAGCACTAGTAATACTGGGTTAAGTTCTCCCCCCTAGCAATTCCTACTTCAAGCTCTATAGAGTAGCTAAAGGGATACAGGCATACATACCTTACCCCAATTTGGCTGGTTCTTTCCTGCTTTCCCTGGGTAGACTTCACTAATTGTCTCTGTAAGCTCTGTGATCATGGGTTGGCTGAGCCCCGCTCCATTTGCCTTGCTATGTTCGGCTCACTCTGCTCTCCTACCCTGACCAATTCCCACCCACCCCCACTACCTCTAAACTTATACCAATACACTCCTCCCACTAACCCCATAACCAATCACAAAACACCCCAATAAACACCTCCTACCAATCCTCATTGACTTCAACCTACACACACCTCCCACTAACTGTCACACTCCTCCCATTAATACTACACACATACCTGGACAAGCACTCAACATGTATGCAATCAACACCATCACTCTTGCACTACTAGCTATATCCTATCACCTCACCTCCTATCACATGACTCTTCCTACCACCATTACCACCCCATCAAAACATACATCCACCTACTCAATCCACACCAAACACTATAGCCTACACATTCCCTCAAGCAGCTACCATCACAACACAATCACTCTACCATCCACAACACTTATCAAAACAACTACAAAATCACTCTCCACACATAAGTACATACACATTCTTACTAAGCTATCAAAACTTCTTCACCATATCAGTCACCGACTAAAACTGGCAGGTGACATACACCCTAATCCAGGCCCAAATCCTGAGACACACTCCCTCTTCTCCACACCCCATCCAATAACCCACCTTTACTCTCTAGACCAAAGAATAGCCTACTCTTCCTGAACTTAAACATGCGTAGCATTAATAATAAATTACATCTACTACATATTCTAATAGACACCTATTCCCCAAATCTGCTATCCCTAACTGAAACTTGGTTAAAACCTACTACTCCCGACAGTGAATTCCTTCCCCCAGGCTATAATGTAATACGTAGTGATAGACTTTCAAGAAAAGGGGGTGGTGTAGCACTACTTTATAAAAACAACCTAAAGGTCACCAGTATTGTCCCTCCTATACTCCCCCTCATGCCCTCAGAACTACTACTTGCCAAACTTGAACTAACCAACAAAAAAATCTATAAATATTATAATAGGATACATACCACCAGACAAAAACATCACCACCCTAGAAGCCCTTTTACATTTGTCCAATCAAAGCCTACCCCAAGAAACAATTACCCTAGGTGACTTTAACATAGACTGGCATACATGCTCCAGCTCCAACCCCTCCAACTTCATAAATCTGTATAATTTCTCCCAAATCATTAACTCCAGTACAAGGCTAGGTAATAATGAAGGCAAAGAAAGCCTCCTAGACTGGACCCTAATAAACAATGACAATACACTATATCAAGCAGGTGTCCTACCAAACACTATCAGTGACCAAAAGCCCACCTTCCTACTAAAACTCAAATCCCACAGCAACTCCAAATTTCCAACCCGAACCATTAGAAACAAAATAAACTTTGACTTAATAAAATTTTAACTTGAACTACAATACCAAAATTGGAATCTTCTAAAGACCGTCCCATTAGACGAAGCAGTTGAGCTATTTAACATTATCTTCCTTTTGTTGTGACTTTTGGCTTTCCCAGTTAGGGGTCGCCACAGCGGAACTCCGGACTGCTAATGATTGGCAGTTGATTTTTACGTACCGAATTGCCAGCCCTGACGCACAACCTTCAACAAAGGCACGCCCATTCACGCATGTCTCCACGTAGAAGATGCTCTAACTGAGAATCGAACCGGACAGTGTCTTACTGTGAGGTGACAACGCTACCACAGCACCACCAGATCTTAAACACCCACGCCCCTCCTCGCACAAGCAAACAAAGAATTAAAATAGCCCCCTGGATCACAACTGCCACTAAAACCATGATAGCCCAAAGAAATAGAGCCTGGGCATCAATGGAGAGCCAATAAAACCATAGCAACCAAACAAGATTTCCAAAAACTCAGAAACGAAACAAAAAAACTAATTTTACTAGATAAACAAAACTATTTTCTCAGTTTGCAAAATAAACACAAAACAATCCCCAAAAACTCTGGGCAGGACTGAATACACTACTCCACTCCGGCAGACCAAGTACCACAACACCAGCCATTGTAAAGGATATCACTAACATTCCAGAAGCCTTCAACAGATTTTTCATAGACTACAGCGGAAGAATGGAAAATCTTCTGTTTTGCGCTTACAAGTATAGCACGGAAGGGGAGATTTCCCTTTCCTTCACTATAGTGCGATCTTGGAGTAGGCATATTTAATAGGGCAGGTGTGGGGGGTGCAGGGGGCGAAGGTGTTAATTTTTTTTTTGTCCTTTTCATATGTTCAAGTTTCTCTAAATTCGAGATTCTAGTTTTGAGTTTATGACTTTCGAGTTTAGAGAAATTTGATCATATGAATGGGAACCACACACACACACACACACACATGTATATATATATATATATATATATATATATATATATATATATATATATATATATATATATATATATTTTTTCTCTCTCTCTGCGTATTTCTAAAAAAAAAAAAAAATTATGTTTTGTATTCATTCTCTGTATGTGTAAAATGACGCTGTATATGTTTGCTTGCCTTTGAATGCCTTTGTATATTTACAAACTGTAGAGCTTTTCTCCCCGGGCCTCCACTGAAAATGGACATTTATCCAGTTGGATTCTCCTGGTCAACAAATGTAAAATAAAATAAATAAATAAAAATTATTTAGATGGTGCAGTGGTGCAGCGGTAGCGTTGTCATCTCATAGCAACAGGTTTTCCGGTTCAATTCTCAGTTGGGGTGCCTTCTGTGTGGAGTCTGCATGTCCTCCCAGCATTTGTGTGGGTTTCCTCCCAGATTACAAAGACATATGTCTAGAACATTTCTCCCTGGGCCTCCACTGAAAATTGGCTTTGATCCAAGTCGGACTTTCCCAGTTAACAAATGTTAAATAAAATAAATGTTTTTTTTTTTTACCTAATATCTTGGCAGTGTCAATCCAGATATAATAGAAAGATAGGCATTTGTAAGGGGCTGTTTGCAGATGAAATTATTTTTTTTTTGTTAAACTAATAGGTCTTATACTTTCATATCATGGTAAGGTCAAAACACATGCAATAGGACGGCATTATGCAGTGGGTATGGGGACTGTTTGTGAATGAAAAACTTTTTTTTTTCTTTTTTTTTTTTAATTTGACTTGCGATATTTCTTTTTTCTTTCTTATCAGGGTCAAACCATATACTTTAGGTAGGCAGGTAATCGGTGTGGGGTCTGTTTGTGGATGCAATGATTGGCCCTGCTGTTTTGTTGTTGAAACTATAGCCTTGCATAACTAAAGTGTATATGGGTTAAGTAAGATCAACTACAAGCTCTTGACAATTGTTATGAGAAAAAATACATTAAAGTAACCGTTCATAGGCAAGTACAATGCTAGCTGCCCTTGTGGGCTGTTTTAAGCCTAGCCAGTTACCCTTTCAAATGTGAGAATCAAATCCTGTACTTTGCGTCTGCAAGGTAAACATCTTAACCATTATGCCAATTGCAAGAGTCTTCTATTTTCATTTTTTTAACCTTGTAGGGTCAAATCAGGTACTGTGTTTAGACCACTGGATTGCTATACTGAATATTTAGCAACACCAGATAAGTGCCCTGTTGAGGTTGATTTTTTTTTTTTTTTTTTTACTTTTGTTGGTCTGGTATTTAATTTTGCTGCCTAGAGTTCATGTCATCCAAAGAGGGAAAATCTCAGTGTTGGAGGCAGGGTCTCCATAAGAACCATCTGAGTCCCCTGATTGTCAATTTTTTTTATTTAAATGTCCTTCTGCTGATCCTGCTGTGATGTCAGTTTCTTCTGACAAACCTTCCAAGCTTTTGCCATCTTTCAAACTTTTGCCTTCTGATAAAGATAGCAGGGCAATGGAAACGATTGGTAAGAAAGTGTACACTGCTTCTACTTTGGCCTTTAGGGCTATTAATTACCAGACCCACATGACCAGGTGTGCTCTGGCCTTGCTTGCTCAGGCTTGTCAGGTTAACTCTAACGTCTCTGATTCTGAAGGCAAATCTTCTGCCTTATCTTTTTGGGGTTCTGCTTTTCAAGTGGCTCATCACTCAGTTAAGTGATACTGCTGACACCTCTTCTAGGGCTGCGGCTTTTGGGTTTGTCATGAGGTGTTGTTCTTGGCTTTGTATCCAGTCTCCACCTGAGAAATTAAGGCCTCCTTTAGATAATAAACAACTTTCTGGGACTGCTGCTGCTGACATGTTTAAGTATCTTCAAGAGAAAGGCAAAGCCTCTCTTATGCGTAAGTACCTGAGGAATTATCCTTCTAGATCTTCTTTTGTTTGCAGGCAACCATGCCAAGCCTCCAAGCATAGGAAGGATGGGAGTTAGGCCCCTTTTGCTAAGCCTTCTCAGATTTCTGCGGTCCAGAAGCCTCCTTTATCTGATAAGCCTACTTCTCTTTGACAGTTTGCCCCTACTTCTTTTAGACCAGGTTCCTTTGTCCATTCAGCTGTACATTTGTCTTCCAAATTGGCATCTTATCACTTCGGATTATCATCCATCAGGGTTATTTCATGGTATGAGTGTCTCTCCCTCCTTTTTCAGGGATTTCTCAACCTCCTGTAGAGCAACTTCCTCATTTCCCAGAGGTTTGAAGGTCCCTGGTGAACCAAGGAACCATTCATCCTGTCCCCCTTCCCAATTGGGATTGGGATTTTATTCCAGAATGTTCCTTGTTCCTCAAAAAGAGGTCACTTGGAGACCTATTTTAGATCTCTCTCAACTCAGCACCTTTCTCAAGGTCCCTTCTTTTCTGATGCTTGCTCTTAAAACTCTGTTTCCTCTTTTACTACCCCAGGCTTTTCTGGTGCCCAGGATTTTCGACTGGAAACAGACTGCCTGTCTTGCTTGGATTGCTTTCGAATACTTAGTAATTCCATACAATATTTCATATTATATATATATATATATATATATATATATATATATATATATCTTCCTCTCATTTTCAGTTATGTGCTTTGTCCTTTGGCTTCTCTACTGCCCCAAGAATATTCAAAAAATTCCATCTCCTGTGATTGTCTTCTGCATGCTCCCAGGCATTCAGATTTTTCCTTATCTAGATGACCTGTTGCTTCAGGCGCCTTCTCCCAGTCATTTGTTACAGGATCTGCAGTTCACCATCTCTCTTCTTCAAATTCTGGAGTTTACTATAAAGTTCCAGAAGTCTGTTCTGCCTCCCTCTCAGGATCATGTGTATCTAGGATGCAGGATTCAGACAGTGTCAATGTTGGCCTCTCTTCCACTTCCAAGGGCATTGTTGTTGACAACCTTCTTTCAGTCTTTTCTTCCTCTGACTATCATGCCAGCCAGAGAGTGTCTTCAGGCCCTGGGATTCATGCCCTCTTCTATTCCAATTCTTCCTCTTGCCAGACTGCACATGCAGAAGCCTCAGTGGTACCTAAAGTCAGTTTGGCTGCAGCATTGTCGCCCTCTGGACTTCAGTGTACTTCTCCTTCCCTGTCTCAAGAAGGAATTTGAGTGGTGGATTCAACAGTTCACTCTCAACCAAGGCTGCCCCTTTCAGCTTCCAGTCCCTTCTCAAGAGCTGTTCACCAATGACACTGACATGGGGTGGAGGACTTCACTTGATCACCTGAAAGTTCAGGGCCTATGGCCTCTGCAACAGAAGTCAGACCATATCAACATCAAAGAGATGAGAGCTCTGAGTCTGACCCTTCAGTCTTTTCACCCAGTGTTCTCTCTAGGACCCTTGAAGGTGTCTAAAGACAACACTACAGTGATGTGGTATGTCAACAGGTAGAGGGACACATAATTGTATCTCCTGTACAGGATCACTCTTCAGACTTGGGATGTGGCTGCCAGTTATCAGTTAACTCTTTAGGAGTATACATTCCTTCTGAGCACAGTCTAGTGGCAGACTCTCTGAGCAGGTCCAAAACACAGGCTTATGAATGGATACTTCACAGAAACATGTTTTTAGATGTTGTCCATTGGGGGGTATTCCTCAGGTTGATCTTTTTGCCTCCCCTTTGAACAGGCAGCTTCCTCTCTTCTATTCCAGAGTGCTGTGTCCTCTGGCGTGGAAGACGGATGCCCTTTCTTTTGCATGGAAGGGATGTTTATGCTTTCCCTCCTCTTCCTGTACTTCCAAGAGTCCTATAAAATATTCAGCTGGACTCCTCAAAAATCTTGCTAATGACTCCCTTTTTGCTGAGACAGCACTGGTTCCCCCTTTAATGCATCTGTCCAGTGGCAATCATCACAAGTTACCTCACCAGTTGGATCTCTTCAAACAGGACAAGAGGTCTCTCATCCATCCTCACTCTTCCACTCTGCAACTGACACTGTGGGTGATAGGGTTTTGATCACTTTCAGCCACCTCTTTTTTGAGGATGTGCTCAGGGTTTTACAGCAGGTAAGGAAACCCTCAATCAGAAAATGTTATATGTCTAAATGGAAAATATTTTTTGTCTGATGCCATGCTCATAACCAGGACTCTTTTTCTGCGGTCCCTCTGGTCCTCTCTTATTTCTGTGACTTGCTCCAGTTTGGCCTGGCCTATTCTTCTGTGAAGGCCCATTTTCAGCTATTTCTGCTTATATGCCCTTGAATCCTCCTTTGACTTCTTGTTTTGAGGTCAAAACAGTTTCTTAAAGGCGTCCTGTATACTAGGCCTCCAAGAAAGCCTATTCCTCCTCCTTGGTACCTTAATTTTGTTTTGAAAAAATTGACTCAGGCTCCTTTTGAGCCTGCAGATTCTGCTTCTTTGCAACATTGTACTTGGGACACTGTTTTGTTGCTAGCTCTAACTTCTGCTCATTGGGTTCTGAGTTCAAGACTCTTATGGCCATTACTCCTTTTTTGTTTTGTTTTGTTTTTTCACAGGCACAGGGTGTCCCTTAATTGTAATCCTTCTTTTATGCCCAAGGTAGTAAATGTGGGGTCTATATTATAACATCGAATTTTACAAAGCTCAAATGTTATAATATCGAACCCGTAATGTCGAACGCTGAAAACAGCGAAGGTGCAGGACACCAAATTCTTTCCCAGGGAAAGAACTTGGTGGACTGTTGCTGTGGCTTCGCTGTTTTCAGCGTTCGATATGTTGGAACGTTATGGGTCGGGTTCAGGTAAGTGTGCGATTGTGTGTAGGTTAGGGTTAGGGGATGGGTTAGGGGAGTTAGGTTTAGGGAGCGGGTCAGGTAAGTGTGTGGTTGTGTGGATGTTAGGGTTAGGACGCGGGTCAGGTAAGTGTGCGATTGTGTGTAGGTTAGGGTTAGGGGGTGGGTTAGGGTTAGGGTGCTGGTCAGGTAAGTGTGCGGTTGTGTGTAGGTTAGGGTAAGGGGGCGGGTTAGGTGAGTGTGTGATAGTGATGGACCTTAGGGTTAGGGTTGGGTTAAGGTATTTGGATAGCTAGTAGTGTATGTAAAGTTTAGTTTAGGTTTAGGTGTAGGATTTTAAGTGTATGCGTGCAGATTGCTGTTTTTTGTGTGTGTTTCTGTTGTGTGTATGTTTCCCGGAATAGCAAATATTTTCCCTGGGGAAAAAATTTGCTATTCTGACTGTTCGATGTTTTTGGATTTCGGTGTTTAGGGTTTGATATTATAACATTCAATGTTTACGAACTTTGATGTTATAATATAGACCCATAAATGAGTTATCCTTGAATCAGTCGGAATAACTCCCTTTCTTTTTCCCTTCTCCTCAGTCTGCCAGTGAGAGGTCCTTCATACATTGGATTTGCACAGACAGCTCAGGTATTATTTGGTAAAACTAGAACTATTCATATGTCTGATCAGCTTTTTGTTTCCTTTCATCTCAGGACATTGGGTTTGGCTGTTTCTAAGTAAACCATCTAATCCTGGATTTCTAAGGCCATTTCCTTTTCTTATTCTTTTCATGTCAGATCTCTGTCTGCTTCTGTCAGAGCTCATTCTACTAGGGCTGTTGTCTCTTCTGGTGCCTTCTTCCAGGGGCTGGACACCAATTCCATCCTTGAAGTTGCTATTTGGTCTTCTGTCCATACCTTTACTAAGCATTATAAGTTAGATATGGTTTCTAGGCCGGAGCAGGTTTTGCTGAAACCATTTTATGTGGGTTTGTTGAGGGCTCTTCTCAGCCCTCCATCTCCCATTCTGTTTCTTGAGCTTTTTTACTCTCCCTTCTACATGGAATACTGCAACAGTGATGTAGACGGACTTAGTACAGTTGTGTAAAATCTTACCATAACAGCAGATGTCCTTCTCTTCATTGTTGTAGTATTTGCTCCCTCCCTCCAACCCCATCTTGTTTGTTCTGTATTTTTTCCTTCTTGATTTGCATGGAGTCCTTTGTCCTATGGAGACTGTGCTCTTCTGGGGCAATTCAGTTTTGGATAGTTTCCTCCATATGTCCCTTTTATGCCCTACTTTCCATGCAGACAGCATAGATGTGATGTACTGTGCATACAAGATCTTTAGGCTTTTGCATACTGGCCGAGCGTTGGGCTGCCCGAGGTGGGAGAGCCCTACAATGAGGAATACTGCAACAGTGAAGAGAAGGACATCTCTTGTTATGGTAAGATTTTACACAACTGCCAGTAATTAATATGATGATTGTTTGTGGATGAAATGTTTGACACTTTTATTCTGGCATTATAATTCTGGCTTTCCAGGACTAATGTGTATTTGAGTGAAACAAGATGGAAGGCAAACTGTGGCTATTTTTGTGCATCAAAAGTACATTAATGAAAGAATTGTTATTATTACTATTATTTATTCCTGGCAAGGCCAAGGCATATAGTTTAGGTAGATCATGGGCATAGGAGGCTCTTTGTGGATAAAATGGCTGTTCCTGTAAGAAGACATTTTGTGTGTGTGTGTTCTGCTGACAAAAGTTACTGTTATTAATACTATTTATTATTATTAGTAGTAGCATTAGTATTTTTTGCACAAACTAACAAGAGCTGTTAAGTACAGGAAGAGATTTTTCAGAGGAAGCATTTTTGGTAAGCTGCATTACCAGGTTCAGACTTAAAATACTCATGAATTATTGCGTGTTAAATAAGAGCTCTACATGAATCTGTACTTGAACCGTAAAAAACAGCACTTAATCATTTCTGTTTACTTCAGGGTTACCACCACCACAACACCAGAATGAGTAAACAGGCTGTTACAGAGGCCTATCTGAAAACTGTTAACATTAGAGGCTTGACTTCAGGTGAGAAGTTAAGGATCCAAAGGACTGGAAGACCCACACCTGATCTCACGATGGAGTCAATGTAGAAGAAGGTCGAGAACATACACACATGGCTTCAGCAGCTCAGTCTATGACAAGCACAGCGAGATCTGTGGACGTGAGGAAACAAACACCTTAAATATTGCTTCCAATGGTTAATGTTTGGTGGAGGCGATGCTTGGACATCAAAAGGTGTGAATGACATGAAGAGAATGGCAAAAAAGTTTAAAAACATGAACAGTCTGATACATTTTTTGACTTCCAAATGAGTTGAGCATTGTTGGGAACTGCGATTATTATGTCTCATTTAAGTACTGGCTACCAGTTATTCGTGGAAAGACATAACAAGAAAGTAAAAGAAAACTGGCATGTTCTATCACTTATTGACGGCATCAAGTTGTGTTGTGAAGAAGTAGCTTTGAGAGGCCATAAAGAATCTGAAGACTTGCTGATTGCTGGAATGTTCTGCAGAATGGTGGACCTCACCCGCAGGATCGATCCGAATTTGGTAGTACACATAAAAACTTCAAAATTTTAAAGGAACATCAAAAACAGTTAAGAATGAACTCTTGGATCGGATGCTCATAATACACGGAGAATAACTAAAAAAAGAGATCAGTACTGCAAAATTTGTAGCAGTAATTGCAGACAAAAAACACTGATCTTGCAAGACTGTGGCAAATTGCCATTGTGTTCCATTATGTTGTCAATCGTCAGGTGCAGGGAGGTTTTTGGGGATAAGTTATACCTCCTGGCCAGACTGTAAAGCATATTGCTGGTGTGATACGTAAACAGTTGAAGGATGTGGTGGGAGACCAGGATGAAAAAGTAGTTGCTCAGAGTTATGATAGTGAATTTGTTATGAGTGGAGTTCATCAGCATGGGATCCAGGTCATCATAAGGCAGGGATTTAAATATGCTTATTATGTACACTGCTATGCCCACCAGCTTAACCTGGTAAAGCAAAGAGCCATTCTACATAATACTGTACAAGGACATTTTTTTAATTTGAGGTGGAATGTCAGCCTTTTTCTCATGTTCAGTTCAATAACAAGCTGCCCTGGACAATATAATAGCATGACTTACGCCATGAATGTCTAGGACATGGTGAAATTTTAATATCCATACTGTAAAATGCAGTATATGAAAACTTAGCCTTAATGGCAAAGTGTTTTACTTATTTGTAGAAGTGTCTTACATCTACTACAGTAACTGTACAGGAAGCAACTGGACTAAAGCAAACTCTGGAATATAATGACTTTATGTTTTTCCTATTTTCCATCATATAATGCTACATGTTGGCATTGTGTACGGCCACCTTCAGTGTCGTACCGCAGATGCTACCACAGTTGAAAAGGATATACACATATTTTTGAATGCAGTGTACAGTGGTGGAGCAGATATTAACAGCATTGCAGAACAGTACCTACAGGCAGAGAACCTTCTGGCACGACATAAACGAGGACCACTAGGATGCCAGCCACTGCACCAGACATTGTCTATTGCTGCAAAGGAAGTCTGTGATGTGATATGGTTCCAGTTAATGTCAAGAACTGAACAAACTGGGCATCTTTAGGCTTCTCAACTGTTACTGCCTACAAATATTTCAGCATATACAAAACTATTTACAGAAAATCTGTTCTCAGTAACCATAAAAAACTGTTGATTCCTGTTGAAGGGACAGCTTAGAATGAAACTTGGAGTGGTGTATCACTGTGAAGACTTTGCAGTAAGTGATAGTGCAGTCATGATGTTAAAATTCTTGGAGGACAACTCATTAACCAGTGTGTTTTCAGAGACCCTCAATGTGTTGCTGATTATAGTCACCACACCGATGTCAATTGCTGAGGCAGAAAGGTATTTCTTAACAGTGAAGAGAATTAAAAATATTCATGGTACTATGGTGCAGGAAAGAATGAATGAATGCACTGGCTATGATTTCAATAAGAAAAACGTTAACATGGACTATAACAAACTTCAACCAAACTGTTTACCATACACAACCACTTATTAGTGCTGATGTCTGACTGTGATAAAAAGTGAAAAAATTATGACCAACTTTTAGATATACTGCAACCCTTTTCCCATACACATTCAGTCATTTTCTATACAGACAATCCCCATTTTCATCAATTTCAGCAACTTTACTGAATGTTCACTTTTCAGCTAGACAATTGTACCTAAATAGCCATTAGCTGGGTTCACAAAAATGTATACTACCTCTGCAAAGTTTAAATAACGATTGCTTATGTTGAACAAATGACAACAGTGTCAATCTTTTCATACCAGACCATATATTAAAAAAACATATGATGCCAAGTAGGGGGTCAGTTGAGAGAGTAATGTGCTCAGGTTAGTAGAATAGCAGGTTTAGCATTAGCATGTATTTTCTGAAGGATATGAAGTCTGAAACTCAAATGTCTGTCATTACTGAGTGATTTAAGCCTTCAGTGACTTGCCAGAAAGCCACAAATTTTATGGGAAGCAAACCAAAAACGTGGCAAAAATCTATCAAAGTTCTAGACAGTTAAGATGTATGCTGTAACACCACTGACTTGCCAGACCTCACATTTTAGAGCTTATATGCCCTCCATACATGCATACTTAGATAGATAGCTAGATAGATGCATACTATATATATATATATATATATATATATATATATATATATTTGTATATGTGTGTATATCTATCTATATATATATATATATGTGTGTGTGTACACACACACACACACACACACACACACACACACACACACACACACACACACACACACACGCACACACCATTTGTAACATCATTGTAGTCATAGTACCCAAAAAAGCTTGTTTGTTATACAGCAGTAACATTAAATATAGTTAGATTTGGTACTGTGTATTCAGAGAAGAAAGGCCAATTTCATTCTAAAGGATCCTTAAATAAGGAAAGGTGAGTTGTTAGATTAAAGAAAGTGGGTTTACTTGGCTGACAAACTTAACAAGAAATAAAAAAAGAAACAAAATGTACACAGTCTGTCTTGTAAAAAAAGTATGGTTTGTTGAAACATTTCTAAGAAGGAGGTTACACAGGTAGACATGCTTGTCAGAAAGGTGGACGAAGTGAGACAATGCAAGATATGCTACTTTTGTTTCCAGATAATGCTTCTTCAAATTGTTTTTATACACACTTAAAATGTAAAGTCAAGGAACAGAAAATAATGTGAAATACACATAAATCATTTTGCATTTCCCCATTTTTTTAAAACTCAGATTTCTAAAATAATTGGTAGCTAAGAAGATATCACTAAAAAGTAATAATATAACATTTTTACTATGGAAGCATTACATATTATTTCACTGTTGATGTTCAGTAGATGACTTTTCAGTGTCTGTCTGTCTTTCTTTCCTTCTTTCTTTATTTCCTAAGTAACTGTTTTAGGGAATTTCTTCATCCATGACTATCCTAAAGGTGCAAAACATCAAGAAATCTTGTTTGTAAGTACAAAATAACTAAAATCATAATAAACCAAAATAAGTGAAACAATTCATAATAAGTCAAGGAAAAACAATTAGAGTTACTAGACATAGAGATATGATTGATTAGAAGCATGCAGTGGGCTATTACAAAAGAGCTGGCATATAAACTTTTCAGTTTTATCCTAAAGTTCATATGATTTACAAATACTTGTCTCCTATTTATGAGTGCACTCGGAAAGGACACTGAGAATGTAAATAATCCACTTGCAATCGGAAACTCGGACAGTGCAACTTAGCTAACAGACCTGCAGGAATACATATGTGTGATCTCTTACATTTATTCCCCTTCTCACTGTTTAGAACTTACCTCCAAAAGGCATACAAACGCACACACACACACACACACACACACACACACACACACACACACACACACACACACACACACACACACACACACACACACACGCACACACACACACACACGCTGCTAAAATTATTTATAGATGTGACTGAAACTTACATGCAGAAAAGAGATCCGAAGAAGGGACCATCTATGCACAAAATTATAGGTAAAGGGAAGAGTTTTGTGGCATGAGAAAATTTTAGATGCTTCCTAGAGTCCTTTTGGTAGAAGAAGATGGACTGGGTTCTATTACATAGACTGAAGGACTTTCTTATCTGTGTTTCTAACCAGGGTGATCTGTGATTTGATTTTTTTTTAGTGTAAGGGGAAGCATATATATATATATATATATATATATATATATATATATATATATATATATATATATATGAATGAGCCACACTCAAAAACGGTACGCAGTATCATGAGAACACATTGTTTCTTTTGCCTGTCCATACTGTAATTTTGTTTTGAGTTACACCTTGTTTTTTCTTGTGTCTTTGTACAGCTCATATTGTAATATTATTGTTAGAATTTTGTAATTGAGTGAAGTCTTGTGAAACGTATAATTGCTGTGGGAACAGGCATACATTTATTTATTTATTTATTATTGATTTCACATTTGTTAACTGGGTTAGTCCAGCTGAGAATTAGCTCGTTTTCAGTGGAGACCCGAGGAGAAAAACTCCTTAGTGTTATAAAAGTAGGTAGAAGGGAAATGCTAGGATTTTCAATAATAACAATATATATATATATATATATATATATATATATATATATATATATATATATATATGCAAATACATATATCTGTGAATATGGAATTTCATGTGTGGGAGAGACACAAAGACATTTAAACTGAAGTTACGTCCAAAGTAATACAAAAGCATGGGTTACATAAGTGCAGGGCACATAGCATGGTATACGGATGGCTGTATACATTAACTTACATTTTTTGCTGCAGAAAAACAAAATAAAATCCTAAGAGGAGGCAAGCAAAGTAGCTTTAAACTAAGCAGGAAAATGATCAGATATTAGGACCAGATCATATTAAGCAATCAAGTCTCAGTGGTAAAGTCAATGTAAAATGAGATATCAAAGCTTGATCTAACAGCCAACTGTAATAAAAGAGTGGCATTTTGAATAGGTCTTAATTGATGTAGTAAAGTGAAATACAAGTGCAACAAGTGATCGGTGTTAATGTAAAATTATGTATCTACTTACAAGTGAGTTATGTACTATTAAATCCAGCTGAATGGTTGAATAAATATGTACCTTTTCAGGCATTCATTAGGAGGCTGTTTCCTTTTATTAAATGTTTTTATACTTAAGGCACATTTTTATTTCTTTATTATTGAAATGTAATACATGTACTATTCATTAATAAAAGTACAGGCTTTTTAAGTTTTTGTGATAGAAGTTTAGATGACACTTAAAGATCACATTAATCAGATAAATTAGTCTACCATTAAGATATGTATATAAAAGAGTTGCAAATGTATCTATAATTAAGTTTTCAGAAATTATTCTATTTTGTTATATTTAAGTGAAAAATGCAATGCCCATTAATTCCTGTGTGAACTCATCATATTCAGTATCAAGAGATCATTTTTGGCAGAAGGAATCTTACAGGTTACAATGTAATTACTTTATTTTCATTCTGTATCTCTTTGTTTGTTGGGGCTGTATACTCTGTTAATCTATAATAATATCCTCAACCATCACATGTACACTAGAGGTGCAATGGAGTATGGGTACTAACTACATTTCCGCCCTACACCAGGCATCACCTATCATAAACACAGGATATATTACATACATCACAGTTTTATAACTAGACATTGCAGTGAACCATCCTTTATGTAGCATGTTGTTGAAATCTCACTTCACTGATTCAGATGCTGTTCGTACTCTTTAAAAAATTACAGTTAAGTATTAAGGATGTATCCTTGACAAAGATGTGAGAGAAATATGATGGCAGAAAGACAGGTTTAAGTTAGCGATTTAAGACTGGTTATAGCTTTAGAAATATGGATTGAAAATATTTTGGGTAGATTTCAATTGAGATTATAAATGTATATATTCACCAACATATACTTGCTTTTCCATGGTTTCCTTTATTATCTATTTTGTAGGCTATGTATGTTGAGCCATTTGAGTGGTTGGTATGACGACTATCACTGCACTTCTGATTGCTAATCATTCACTGACATTAGCTGATGAATATTTCATCATGTCACAATGAAAATATATTTTTTCCATTTATTTCATTCTTATTTTTTTTTTATTTTATATGCTTCTTAATGAGGTAATCTCATTTGACAGATGTGCCTCTTTTCAGAATTGATTCTGGAGCACTGCATGGCTAAAAGACTTGGTCAAAGTCATATAGTTTAAGGATGGAAAATGACAGAATCAAACCCAAGCGGAGAAGTGAAGCTTATTAGCAGCTCACAACCTTTACCCTGTCTGCTAAACTGCAAAATAAGGTGATAGTTTATTTACATTTACACCACATGTCTCAAGAAGGCCAGATACATACCTTTCAACCTCATAATGCAAAAAAATCTGGACAACGCCAAAAATAATAGGGAGGGGGAGTCAAAGGTACATAATCAGGAACAGATTTTAATTATTGTGTCTTACAAACTTAAAATGTTTCAAGAACAGCAACTTCTGCATTAGCATGCATTTTTCTGAAGGACATGAAGACTGAAACTCAAATGTCTGTCTACTTATAAACAAAGTCCTCATTGGGTTGCCAGGAAATGACACATTTTATGAGGAACAAAACAAAAATATGAGTTTAAAATATGGATGTTCTATGAACATCTAGACAGCTGAGAGGTATAATCAGATGAGGGCAGAATGGCTGAGCATCCAAGCAACAGGATTTTCCAGTCCTAGTCTATTGTCTAACTTTAAAAAATTGTGCTTCATAAAGGAACAGTTAAAGTCAGGAAAAAGAGTTGCATTTCACATTCTGCCCTTCTCCGTGCACCAGTTACTCACTGGGACCAGTGAGCTCTAGACTTCAGTAACAAAGTCACAGGAATGGAGATATTCTTGGCCGCCTATGGTGACTTTGTCCACTCAGACTTCAAGAAGCCTCACAGAACTTGACATCCATAGGATGATGAGGAAGTTCTTGAGGATACAGATACAACTTGGGGTCATCCCGGTACTGTCCCCCCTTGGAAGGTATTGAGTGTTGGCCAACTTACTCCTTCCTTACAGGACTCCACCTTTTGGGTTTGGTATGATTGGATCCAACTGGAACCAGAGTACCTTTGTCTGTGTTGGAGCTGCTTGTATGTTTGTGTGTGTGTGTGTGTGTGTGTGTGTGTGTGTGTGTGTGTGTGTGTGTGTGTGTGTGTGTGTGTGTGTGTGTGTGTGTGTGTGTGTGTGTGTGTGTGTGTGTGTGTGTGTGTGTGTGTGTGTGTGTGTGTGTGTGTGTGTGTGTGTGTCTGAATCAATACCAAGATTCTCTGAGGTGTCTCTCCCTATCAGTTCAGATCCGAAATTGGCTTCAGGGCCAGGGCTCATCGGTGCCGAGGTTTCCCTCTCTTCTTCGGAATAGAGGGAGTTATGAGTTTCAGTGGCAGCCTCAGCCTTTAAGGCTTCTGAAAGGGGTCTGGTAAATACCACAAACTGGGGCATTTGAACCAGTTTGGTTCCACCCAAGTGTAATCTGAAGTCTGTTTCTTCACCTCTTATTCCTCTCGGACAGGGACAGCTGGTACCAAGGGGTTCTAAGGAAGTTTGCTTCATTGGCTCCCCATCCGATTCTGACCTTTTACTGTTCCCCCAGAAGGTGCTTCCAGAAAATGAATATGTAAACGAAGCACCTAGACTCATTCACTGAAGGTACTGACACAGGAATGGGAGGGTTCCCCACGCTCCTTCTGTGAAGATCTCACATTCAGTGATAATCTCAAATTAAATATGCAGACAGGGGGTTGAGCTTTCAGAAGAAAGGCCCTCTGACCATTCTCCTAACAGAAAATCTAGGGTGATGGACAGGTTTGAGAAGTGGGCCTACTAATCAGTGACTTTTGCCTTTTGATTGCATAACTATCTAACCCACTTAACAAGATTTCAGAGAGACTTGACGAAAGAGATCACCAAGTCACTCTTGAGGGTGTCACCTGCAGATGTTCACAAAAGGGTGTACTTCCAGCTCTTTCCATCCTTCAATATTAAAGACATACACACTTCCGGGCTGGTCAAACAGTGTGATGCAGAGGAGACATTCCAGGTGCAGTTAACCATTGACAAGACTCCTATACAAATCATAGCTAACTACCGGCCCCCAAATCTGACTCAAGATGCCCAATCTGCCTAGCTGGACCGCTTAGAATCTATCAAGATTCAACCCTTTACCCTGAGTCTGTGTGACTTCTACTACCCAAACATAGATTGGAAGAACTACTCATGCCAGAACACAAATGCCCAGGGATTCCTTGATTTTGTCAATGCAAACACCTTGGAACACCTAGTAGATATCCTCACAAGACATGACAATATCTTGGACTTGGTATTAACCAACATCTAAAGAAATCCCAATCCCTCCACAACACACACTCCAGAGACCTCAACCTCATTAACCACAATCAACTGAGCATGCTGGAGGGACAGTTTCAAAACCAAGAGACTGCCCATGCTATGGAATAGACTTCTCGTACATGCCAAGCAGAGCACCTCACTGGCCCTCTTCAGGAGAAATCTTGATGAGTGGATGGGAAATAGAAAATTCACCACAGGGATCACTCCATTGGCTTTACTCGACAGAGGCACTGGGAACTAAGGTCAGGTGGCACAATGCCAGGGTAATCCTATGGGCTGGGCTTGTAAAGGCCCCAGGGCCATTAGCCTACTACACACCTATGAACCTGTGAACCTATGAGAAACCACTGCAGCATCACTGCAGTATCATCCTCCCGTGGTAAGATCTGACCATAAAGAGGTCACTTTTGAAGTCACTATCTACCCTGACCCCATCTCCCCCAGCTAGGATCAAGCAAAAAAACTTCTCCAAAGCTGATTACAGCCTCCCGAGGGATGATATAAACAGCTTCAAAGCCCCTTCCAGCTCTCTAGGAACTGGTAGCAATATCCAAAACTACAACGAAGCACTATACAAGCACTTATATAAATGCATGGAATCAGGAATATCTGACAGGACTAAATTATCCTCTGCAATGAAGAGTAAACCTGTATGGTGGACATCTGCAATAAATAAACTCTATAACAAAGGTAAAAATTGCTGTCCAGAACCAAGAAGGAGCAGGTGCTCAATTGGAAGCAATCTCTCCTTAGCTTGAACAAGCAAATAAGAGCACAATGAAATCCTCCAAAACAAACTTCGAGTCCAAATTGGCCATATCTACTAGAGACAATCATAAGGCCTTCTTCACATATGTCTGCAATCAGAAAGGAAGCACCCATATATGTTCAGAGCTAGTGGTCAAGGACACGGCATATACAAATGCCATAGACATAGCAAACTTGCTGGCTGACAGATTCTGCGAAAACTTCACCTGTCTGTCTCCCCATCAGTAAATCAGGACATCCCCAGTAACTGCCATCCCCCTCCCATAATATCTAGGGAACAGGTCATTACTGCTCTCTCAAAGGCAAAAAATACAGCCTCCATGGGATCTGATAACATCGCAGGCTGCATTCTACATGAACTCAGGCAGGACCTTGCAGCACCATTAGGTGCCTTATTCAACCAAAGCCTGAGTACCGGCTTCATCCCAGCTGAGTGGAGGGTAACCACTGTCATTCCTTTGCACAAAGATGGAGCATCCACTGATCTGTGAAATTATAGACACATCAGCCTAACCAGCCTGATCTGCAAGGCCATGGAATGGATTATCATGGACCTCATTAACAAGGACATTGGCAACCTCCAAACACTTGATCCCACACAGTTTTGCTTTGTCAAGGGGAGGTCATGTCTGTTAAATTTGGTCGACATATTTGAGACAGTCACTGAAGCCATGGACGAGGGGAAGACAATGCACACTGCCTACCTTGACCTGGCCAAAGCCTTTGACACTATTCCCCACTCAGGCATAATAGATAAGTATGTTATCAGATGGATAGCAAACTGGCTCACTGATAGAACCCACCTAGTCAAAATAGGGGAAGCCACCTCAAGCAGTAGACCCGTAATGAGTGGCATACTCCAGGGATCAGTCTTGGGGCCTCTGTTATTTGGGTCAAGTCAAGCTCCACTTGAGTAACCCACACATGTGGCCTCAATCTGGTCTGCAACATCAATAGGACTTGTTGGCGGGACTCCCTCTCCATGTCAAGCAGAGTACCTCTTTACCCCTTTTTAAGTGCAACCTGGATAACTAGATGGGAAAGAAAAAATACACCCCTGGGATTCTACCTCTGTCCCTGCTGGACAGGGGCATCAGGGGCTGACTTGTCTAAACATGGACTAAACTCTTGTCTAGGCTTATAAGGCCCTCAGGGCCAATAGCCTAGTAACTTCCTATGATCCTATAATCCTATGATCCTATCCTGCTCTAATGTGGGCATGCATATGCTCTCTAAAACAGCTGATGGTATGGCCAGAGCAGCAGGCTCAGGAATTACCGTGCATCACCATGCCTGGATGCAACTTTGTAACTTTGTGGAATGTTGTAAGTCATCCTTTGTTAATTTCCAATATAATTGTTCCACCTTGTTTGGACTGAAAGTCAGGAATACACTCACTAGGAGCCAACAAGATGGCATGAGTCTCTTTGCAGTGACAGTATGCTTCTCCACACCACAAAGAACATTTTCTAGGAACCAGAGATTGGGGAAGAATATGCGGTTCCACAAATCACGGAGTACTTTCCATTACTCCCAAGATGACAGACCTCCCCGTGGCAGAGGGGGAGGCAGTTTTAATGGATGATGTAATTAAGGCTTTCAAGTTCCATTTTCTGAGAAAAACTTTCAGCATTCCTAAATGGTTGCCCAATTGCTGCACTCTAGAGGCAGTCAGGGAGCATCTTTCTTTGCACCCTCAAGCTTGGCACAGGATAACATCAGATTCATGGGTGCTAAGGGAAATATCTAGCTGGTATTCAGTTCTTTTTTCCATCCCACCTCAAAAGGAAGAAATGCCCAATGTTCCACCCAGTCAGTGGGTCTTAGCAGCCAAAGAAATTTCAAAGCTGCTAGAAAAAAGAATCATCCAACTGGTCCCCCATGACCAGTTAGAATCCAGAGTCTATTTCAGGTTCTTTTTAGTACCAAACATGACAGGAGACCTCAGACCCATTTTGGATCTCATTAACCTAAACCAGTTTATGATACAGACAAATATCCAGACAGTCACAGTTTAGTCCATTCTACCTCTATTGAGGAAGAATAATTGGATGTGCTCTATAGATCTGCAGGATCCCTGCTATGACATTAAAATAGCAAAACAGTCCTGGAAATTTCTCTGTTTACAGCTGTGAGTCAATCACTGCCATTCAGACTCATCATAGGCCCCAGGGTGTTCGTGAAGATCATGGCAGTGGTAGCAGCGCACCTGCGCCTATTGGGGATCCATGTCTTCCCATACCTCAATGATTGGCTCCTCGCTGCCTCCAATGAGCATCTCCTACTTATGAACCAGGGCCAAGTATTCCAGTTGCATCTGAACTTAGGAATAACTGTAAACCTGCCAAAATGTCAGCTGACTCTGACAAAGAGTATAGATTTCATAGAATGTCACCAAACTTCAAATAGTCAGCCTTCCGCAGTCCAGAGTTCTGTCACTTCATCTTATAACCTTTCAAGAACTACATCACCCATCACCAACAGTGAGGCTAGTCCTACATCTCTTAGTTCTTATAGCATCTAGAATATTAATGATTCTCTAAGCCAGATATTACACGAGGATGCTGTAATGAACTTTAGCAGTACAGTGGTCTTAGCCCATTCACCTTCTGCATTCAAACATTCAAATTACACAGGTCTGCAAATAACATATCTCTTGGTGAATAACTTTCCCATCTGTAACTGAGGTCTGTCCTTTCCAAATAGATTCTTCGATTGCAATGGTGACCACAGATGTATCCCTAATAGGGTGGGGGGGTACTGAAGGGAGGATGGTCCAAGGTACATGGCCATCAATAGAGGCCAGCCTTCATATCAATGTCTTGGAGTTGAGAATGGTCTTCCTAGTGTTGCAGGCATTTCAGGACCTCCTCCCAAGGGTGTGATCTACAAACAGACAGACAACATGACTGTGGTATGGTACATCAACAAACAAGGAGGAACCTGATCTTATCCTCTATATTGAAAGGCCATGAGGATCTGGCAATGGGCAATGTCTTTTCAAGGCTTTCTGATAGCAATGCACATCCTAGGGCCTCCAATGTACTAGTGGACAAATTGAGCAGGACAATGTTGATGCTATCAAGTGGTCCCTCAATCCTACAGTCACACAAGTAATTTTCAGTCACTGGGACCAACCTTGCTGTCATCTCTTTGCTGCCTATCTCATCAGTAAATCCAGCAGGTATTTTGCCCTGATTCCTCCACAGGGACAGTCACTGAGGGATATGTTTGTCCGCAATTGACCCCCGGGTCTCCTATGTAGTTTTCCCCCTTTACCCCTAATGAATAAATTCATACAGAAAGCAAGATAATACAAGGCCAGGGTGATCTGCATTGCTCCCTTTTTACTCTGACAGACATGGATCACCTAACTATGGCATTTACTAGTACATCCTCCATGGATGTTAGATCATTATCCAGATCTACTTACTCACCCTTCTAGACTGCCTCCTCTGGAAATTAACTGCATAGTTCCTCCAATTGTAACCATGGCTAGAGATGCCAGACTTCCTCCTGCAGTAGTCAGCATTCTCTCTGCTTCACAGAAACTGTCAGCTAGGAACATTTATTACAGTAAATGGAGGAGGTTTTCGATTTGAGCCTACTGCATTGCTCTGGATCCTTTTTCCGTACTGGTTCCTTCCATACTTGAATTTTTATCTGGTCTCTTTGATAAAGGCTCCAGCTTTACCACCATCAAATTCTGATGTAAAGACATTCTGATAGTTTCTCTAAAGCTTTCAAAAACCATCCTGAAAGGTGATTTTCTTCTGAGACCTCCCATTAGAAACCCAGCACCTCCATGGGACATCTGCATTATGCTACAAGCTCTAACACAGGTTCCTTTTGAACCCACTGATACTGCAGATCTAAAATTTCTTACATGGAAAACAGTTTTCTTAGTGGCAGTAACATCAGCCAGATGAATCTCAGAACTTCTGGCACTCTCTTCTAAGCCCCCTTACTAGTGTTCCACAAAGTTCGAGTTTCCCTTAGAACTAATGCGTCCTTTATTCCTAAGGTGGCATCTGAACTTAATTTAAAGCAATCAATACATTTGGCTGATTTTTCCAAGGTACTCAAACAAAGGAGAATACTTACTACACATGTTACATGATCACAGGCAAATCAGATTCTGTACCCACTGGACAAAATAATTTAAAAAGTACAATCAAATGTTCATTTCCTTTTCCAAACCAAAGTTGGGGAAGGGAATTACTAAAGTTACTCTATCGAGATGGCTCTCAGATTGCATTTCCTTTGTATATAATAAGAAGAATTTACTCTTATTGGGTAAATTAAAGTAAACTAAACTAAAAGCACATTCAATCAGAGCAATCTCTACTTGTGCTGTAGCCACCTTGGCAATGGTACACACTTTTGTGTCTCACTGTAAGCTAGACTCTCAGTCCAGGTCACATTCTTCCTTTGGTTCCACCATACTCAGGAATGTCCTTCCTGGTAATGCCCAGCTTGACAAATTGGGATTCTGTCCCATACATTTGAAATGGATGAAAATGGACAACATTGGATATGAAATTATGCACTTACCATAATGTTAGATTCATGTTGTCTGATTTTTGTCCACTTCAAACTCCCTCCCACCTACCCCCTTCCAGTTGTCACCTACTGCTCTGTGATAATTAAGTGTATGTTATTCTCTGTGCACAGACATACGGGACTGCAACTACTATTCCTCAACAATTTTGTTTTTACCTAACTTTTTTTTATTTATTTTGACTGATAGATTATCTTCCTTACTAAGTTATACTTAATTTCTCCACTGATTCTTTGCATAATGTTACTTCTCTTACTTCCCTTATTACTTTTACATCTCTGTTCCATTTGTTGACACAATTTATTTGTGTCACATCTACAGAATGTTATGCTACCCTTTCCTAGCAGCTTGTCTCTCATGTGTTTTTAAGCAGACTGGCCTAACCTGTGGCTATGCCTTTCCTTTTTCCTTTACCTCCTTTAAGACTCATTTTCTGATACATATACTCAGTGTGATCTGAGCTATAAAGTGAGTACAATTTTTGATTTTGTTGTTCTCACTTGCTTTTTCCATTCTTTGTTTATTTCTGTTAATCTACAGTTCACTATATCATATTCTACTCAATAATAGCCCCCACAATGGGACAAAATAAGGGAACACCTTTTTTACTTCCAAGCATGTGATTCCGGGATTCTTAGCTATTTGCCAAATTTTTCCTCACCATTGTATTTACTAGTATCTACTCTTTGGGAAGCTTTCCCCATTGACCTAAAGGAAATCCAAACTTAATCCAAATTCAGAAATCAACTAAAAAAGCACCTCTTCATCCAAGCCAAATGCTCCTGCCTTAGCACAAGACATATCACCTAAGACCTTCTCTCTCTCTCTCTCTCTCTCCCCTTTCCTGTTCTATGCTTCTCTCTCTCAGAAATACTGAAGGCTCACTCACTTTAAATAATATACAATACACTCTGCTTGTTTACAATATTAGTATACAATTTTACCATGTAACTAATCTGAGCTACTCTGTTAGTGCTTACAGATCTGCCATTTTTGTTCATGAAATATTTTGTAGTTCACCTGGGCTGACCCTGAAATTGGTCAATATTGACCAGTGCACTAATCTGGTAAAGAAATATAAATAAATACATGTACACATATTCACATTTCAACAAAATAGAGGATGAAATAGTTATACAAATAACCAGGTGACCAAGAAACACAATTAAACTTGAAAAACATTGACCAAACCTCAGTCAGCACATATGCTTCAACTCTGTTCTCTTTGAAGACTTAAAGATCTGCACCCAACTGACTCATTTGTTCAGCAGGGCCTTAGGTTTCCTATGTTCCTGCCCAGGTAGTCCAACTCATCCATCCATTCCCCACCAATGAGAGACAGGTGGTAGGAGCAGGCCAGCTTACTGGCCCTGTAGAGCAGCCTGCCCATCAACCGGTATAGCTTTCCCACACTTGGTGGCTTCCTAAGTTTGGCTGTATGGTGCCTGCCCCATGGATTGTGGCCTCACCTGATGAATATCCAAGCTCTGTGCATGCACACCATGGTAGTGTGGGTTCATAGGCTCATGCTGTAATGGTGCAACACCCAATGCAATGTTCTAACTAGATATCACCTACATGGCAAGAAAAAGATAGCTCCCTCCCCACAGCAGATACCCACGCTCTTCTTCTGGCTAAATTAGGTGCCTGACATGGCAGCCCCCAGGATGTTTTGCATGGGGGTGCAAACCCAGAGCCCCCCCTCCACTCAGACTCCCCCCTCCATACACACAGCCATTCCAATGTCCCATTACTTGGGCATTTCTCCCCAGTTGCCATAAACCCTATTCCAAACTCTCAGTGTGCATACTGTTTTCTGCTTTACTTCTACAATGATTACAGATATTTGGATTTAATTTACAACTTTTATTTTAAATTTTTAAGCACAAACACAGATAGACATTTGCAAAACAAATCAATACAGTCTCACAATTAAAATGGACTTATCATTAAAACTTGTCTGCCTTTTAAACTCATATTCACTGAAACAGCATTGAAACCCATATTCGAAGAAAATGCATCTGGCCAGTGGTGGGTTAAGTTTACCTTTGGGCTGTTTTCAAATCATAGGCCCCTTGCCCACATTTTTAGGACCATACAAAAGTTCTTTGATTCATCTTCCTGATTGTACTTAATTATAATATATAATAATTAAATTATATTCCTTGTATAATACAGCACAACTTGTTAGAGCGTGTTTTAAATTTATAGTTTTAAACATTTTTCCTGTAACCTCCAGTAAGCAATGAAATAAATCATATGAACCAATAATGACAAAACTGCCCAATTCAGAACATTTCAACCATAAAAGGCCACTCAAACTTCTGTCATTACAATCCACCAATATAAGTCAATATGCACAATCTCTGCTGAAGTAAAAGTCATCTAAATAATTCCTCATTAAAGAAATCTGTAACTAATGAAGAGGTTGCTGCTAGCAAATCACTTAATATTTCAGTCCTCCACTTACAAATTCAGTGACTGCTGCCCTTGAAAAATGAACTGCCTATGTTATATTAAAAAAAATGGTAAGTTGGTAATATTGCAATGGGGAATGGATGGCAAATTGAAAACAGGTTCATAGTTACTAGGCATCTTATCCAAAGGAGGACTGCAGTACCCCACCCCCTTAAAATACAACACAGTATCAGCATTCCATCGACATGCTGTAGGAGTAGAACCCACAGGCTTCTGCATCAAGACACAAGTATGCTGCCTGTTGTGCTACTAACACTGCTTTAAAATTCTATACCACAATATTGATACCATTTGCTAAACAAAACAGCTACACATTGTAAACAGACTTAGCATGAAGAGCAGTAATCTTCTCTGCCCTTGAAGATCACAATTCATTGAAAATGCACTTGAAACTAAATTCCTTGAAAAATGCATCTGAAACTCAGTTCCCTGAAAAATGCAGCTTGGTAGTTGGGGTAGAGGATTCAGGCTCTTGTTTCCTGTAGCTACCGTACAGGGTTTAACCTTAGCAAATTGTTAACCACCTGCTATCCCTAACTAGGGCATTTTACTCTCTCACACACAGACACCTCAACCTCTTAATGCAAGAAATCTGGACAAAGCCTAAAATAAATAGGGGCAGATTATAAATATTGCTTTCGTGAACTTAGAAAATTGCTAGAATAACAGGAAGATTTGTGTTAGTATGCATTTTTATAAAGGACATGAAGTTTATAACTTAAATGTCTGTCATTATTTAGCAACTTTTTTCCTTTTTAGAACAAACAGACAAAAATAAGGTGTAGAAATCTGGACATTCTGCAAAAAATCTGGACAGTTGATGCTACCTCCATCTTATACACACACACACACACACACACACACACACACACACACACACACACACACACACACACACACACACACACACACATCTCTTTCCCTTACTTGCCATCACTAACTGTAATATAGTATCTAACTCAATCACAGTAATGGCCACATCCAATCGATTTGTTAAATCAGCACTAAATAGGGGAAAGGAAAATTTCATGTAAGAACCATAGACCTATATAATGCAGCCATATACCCATGTACTACAAGTAACACATTAGTCTTGTTCTACATTTAAAATCCCCCAAACATAGTACATTCATGCTGAATACATTTACAAATGGTTAAATGTAATGCAGCGTAGAACCCTCATATGTATTTAATGGGCTTTTTACATCCAACAGTTCTATAGTAGGCCATGTGTGGGGTGGAAAAAGTATTTCTATACAACCAGTATAGACTCTGTGTTTTCACTACCCACATCAACTCCTTTTCAAAGAAGCCAAATTAATTAAATAAAAAGTGCAAAGAAATCTGAAGACAATGTGACCTGCTCAACATAAACACAACAAGCGGAGTGACTGAAAAAGGTTAACAATCTGTCGATCTTAGAAAAAGGCTGCGAACTGCCAGCATCACAGTCCATCACTAAACGGCTCACAGAAATGTAGAGACACATGTATTCTATCTAAATCTCTAATTTTATTGAATGTAAATACAGTAAATACCATGACAAGAAACATTTTTTATCTCCTCTTAACCATCTTAGCAGTGTCCAGAAAATGTACAACCAGGCAATGGAAATCAACTGCAACACCCACCTTCGAAGAGTTTTTACTACTATTGTAAGAGTTAGCCTTCACAGAAATAAAAGTAAAGGAAATAAGAATTAATCCCAGAAAATGGTCTGTTAATCCTTGGACTAAAGTTATTGATTTAATAGAAACTCTAAAATCATCTCATTCTTCACAAACTTAGACTGAATGTTGATTAAAGATATAAATGTTTTATTGGTAATTGTACAGCTTTATTTTCTTTCTTTGTGAATTATTCGAATACTAGGCCAGATGTAAATATTGTATATTGTATATAGTTATTTACTCAAAACTTACATTAGAATGTTTGTAATATTTTTATGTGTTTAAATTTAATAAAAATATTTGAACAAAAAAAAAAAAGAAATGTAGAGAGCTGTTGTATTCACCGGGTTCATCTCCAGATGTCAAAGGTATGGGATCAAGGGCTAGGAAGCACAACTTCACTCTTCTTGTATTTAAAACTTCACATGCAGGTGGAAGGGAAGTACAGGATGTCTGTGCATGTCTCTTAAAAACAAAAACTGTTTGCTTTTTTAAATTAAAAAGTAAATGTGACAGTCCCTTGGCAA
Organism: Protopterus annectens; assembly: GCF_019279795.1. Lineage (NCBI taxonomy): Eukaryota > Metazoa > Chordata > Ceratodontiformes > Protopteridae > Protopterus > Protopterus annectens. The sequence continues at coordinate 700,085,378 of NC_056748.1, forward strand.
GTGAATTAAAAATCCAGGGAGGTGCAAGTGCACTTTAATTGTGTTTAGTGCTGTTTTATCTGTTTTTCTGTAAAATAAAAAAATATAAGCTTGTTTCTTGCCTTTCCTGTAACTAGTCTAGTCCAGATACATATTTGCTGTATCCAGGACTGTTTGTAAGCTTCTGAGCCCTCAAGCCTTTCTGTGTTGGAGGGAAACCTTCTAGCGTATCAGTGGCAGTTGTAAGCACTAGGTAGCTTATCTACCAAAAGAGGACTGGTTTCTGGCCCAGAAATTGTAGTTTATTGGCCGTTTGGGCAGTTTTTCCATCTCTTTCAACCTTCTGGTTTAAAAGCCCACATTTGCTCTTGTTTCCCACCTTTCCTGTAACTAGTCTAGTCCAGATACAGATTTGCTGTATCCAGGACTGTTTGTAAGCTTCTGAGTGGTGCCAAAAAGCCTGCTGTTCAATTTTTCCTTTAGATCTGCTTGTTCTCTCCTCTCCTGCACTTTTACTAGCTTATTAGTTTAGCACTTTACCAGACTTCTTGTAGCAATTATTGTAGCACATAAAAGTGCTACCAGCACTAAATGTTCTACAAGGAAACAGCTCCAGTACTTATTATTATTAATATTATTATTAATGCCCACCCCTCTAGGCATGTCTAAAGTTCAGTTCCATGTGCTTTCTCCTATTAACCTGGTGAACTTGGGCATCCTGAGGCAATGTAGCAACTGCCTCATGTACACTGAAAACCCTCTCCTCTTGCCTCCCAACACTCAGACTTGCGATAGATGCACTTATATATCCAAACTGGAAGCCACAATCTCTCCAGCCAAGACTGGAATAGCTGGTCAAGAGGAGATGATCAACACTTGCACCACACCACATGGAACACATAGCCTTCCAGAACACACACCAGCACTGCCTTCACATAAAAACACAGACCACACAACCACCTTCATGGAGGCTCTCAATAAAAATCTACCCAAACAGCACAGATCTCCAGTGCAGAAATGCACTCAACCACCACAACACAACACTAATCATGAGACACATAACTGTCCTAAAGAGTGTGCCACTCAACCAAAGCCCCTAAGACAAAATAGTATGCCCAACACACTAGTCATAGGTGACTCGATAGTGAGGCACACTGATGTCTCACTCACTAGGTTGAATAAAGAAAAAGTAACAGTCAGCTGCCTGTCAGGTGCAGGATCTGCCACATAACACACGCACTCAGGTCCCTCAACAACAGGTACAGTTATGACTCTGTCATTCTACATGTGGTTGTGAATGACTTGAGACATACCTCCATGGACCACATGAAGAGAGAAATGTAGGACCACTCAGATTATGTAGCCTAGGCGGGTATGACCCTAGTCCTGAGCAGTCTCCTACCATCACCCAGAATGATGCCAAAGTAGAAGCAGAAAATGATTAATTTCAACAACTGGCTAAGTTTCTGGTGTCATTCTAAGGGGATCCAGTATCTGTATGCCTGGGATGACATGATTGTCAGACCTCAGTGCTTTGCCAGAGATGGCCTGCATCTGTCACTCCTGGCCTTCTGGATACTGACCAAGGCTTTTGCCGCCCCTATAGTGCCTTTTTTAGGCAGTCTTCCAAAGACCAAATTACCACCATAAATGCAATCTGAGGGTCATGCTGTTCAATGCTAGAAGTCTAAATATCAAAATGCACTCACTCGAAGCACTCCTTAAAATGGAGAACATCAGCATTTGTGCTGTAACAGAGACCTGGTTCAAGGCAGCAGAAAACACCACTGCACTACCAGGCTATAATTCATTCCACACCTTTTGGCCCCAGAACTTGGACCAAAGCTCCAAAGGCGGTTGTGTTTCATTATTCGTAAAGGATGCGCACACCTCCAGACTGGTAGCCCAACATAACGCATCAGAGATACTTCAAGTGCAGCTAACATTGGGTAAGACAGCAATTCAGGTCGTAGCCTGCTATAGGTGCCCAACTATGTCCCAAGACTCACACTCCATGTTCCTAAGCACCCTGGAGAATATTAGGGTCCAGCCTAACACTCTCATACTGGGTGACTTCAACTACCCCTCCATTAACTGGAAAAACTACTCATATACCAATACACTTGCCCAACGTTTCCTGGAATTCATTAATTTCAATGCACTGGACCAGCTCATTCTTACCCCCAATAGAGGTAGCAACATCCTTGGTCACTACTAACATGGGCGACCATTGTTCTACACCAATACTCAACTTCTCCCTGGTTCGATCCGACTACAAACTAATCACCTTGGAAATCCACCCCCCCCCCCCACAAAGGTAACCACCATGAAAAACTTCTCCAAAGCTAACTTTGGGCTTTTAAAAACAGAGTTGGCTAACTTCACGGCACCCATGCAAATGGAGAATAGTTGCATGACCACCGAATCAGACACCAATGCACTGAATGAACATGTGCACAAATGCATGGATCTCGCCATACCCAATAGAACCAAGATGCTCTCCTCCAAAAAAAGGAAGCCAATCTGGTGGTCCCCTGTCATAAACAAACTCTACAACAGAAGGAGGAAACTGATGTGGAATAAGGTGAAGTCCCAAGACTGGAAAAACTCCCTTATCAGCCTCAAAAAAAGTTGAGATTCCTCATCAAATCCTCTAAAGCTAGCTAAGAAAACAGAATTGCAGCAGATAGTAAAGACAACCACAAGGCCTTCTATAGTTATGTAAAGAATCTCCATGGCAATACCCAGATTTGATCGGAGCCACTGCACAATGGTACCTCCTATACTGAGCCAATAGATATTGCCAATATACTGGCCGATAGATTCAGTGGCAACTTTACCCCCCCAGGACCAGTCTCAATACCAGTAGATTGCCAGGCACCCAGTATTACTGCTACACGGGTTAAAACAGCACTGTCCAAGGCCAAGAATACAGCTTCTATGGGACCTGAAAATATCCCTGGCTGTGTTCTACATGAACTACAGAGTGAACTGGAACCCCACCTGTGTTCCATGTTCAACCATAGCTTCACCTCAGGCTTTGTCCCTACCAAATGGCCCACTGCTACAGTCATCCCTCTCCACAAAGGAGGAGTGACTACAGACCCTGGGAATTATCGGCCCATTAGCCTGATGAGTCTGATATGCAAAGGTATGGAACACATCATCAAGGACCTAATAAACAAGGACATAGGGAATCTCCAAACTCTGGATCTCACACAGTTTAGTTTTGTGAAGGGTAGATCATGCCTGCTTAACCTGGTTGACTTATTTGAGTCAGTCACCAGAGCTGCGGATGAAGGCAAGGTGGTTCAGACAGCCTACCCTGATCTGGCCAAGGCCTTTGATACCATTCCCCACTCAGGAATCATAGAAAAACTCAATAAGCTAGGCATCAACCTCTATATCACTAGGTGGGTTGCAAACTGGCTCACAGGTAGAACCCAGTGTGAAAGAAGCTGACTCCAAGTCAGACTGCCGATCAGTCATGAGTGGAGTCTCACAGAGTTTAGTCCTGGGTCCTCTCCTGTTTGGTATCTACTTCTCTGAAGTCCAGGCCAACATGAAGGGACACTGTCTGACAAAGTTCGCAGATGATTGCAAGTTGGGAGCTATCATTAACTCCCCAAGTGATGTTGACATCCTACAGAAAGGCCTTGCTGAGACCAAAGACTGGAGTCAGAACCATGGCCTTAAGCTCAATGCCAAAAAATGTGTCATTGTCCCCTTTGGGAAATACCTGGTTCCCATGAATTACCACAGCAATGGTAGTCCACTGAACACAGAAGGTGTTATAAGAGATCTGGGAACACAGGTTGACAGCAACCTTTCTTTTGACCACCACATTGCCACTGTAGTCAGAAAGTCCTTCTATGTGGCACATCTCATTACTAAGGGGTTTATATCCAGGAAGAAATAGGTCATTGTCTCCCTCTACTCTTTCCTCATTAGGCCAGTCATCGACTAGAATGCCCCATTTGGCATGTACCTCACTAGACACCTGTAACAACTGGAGATGCCGCAAAAGTACCTTGCAAAGAGGATCTTAGGCATTAAACACTTGTCTTATATGGACAGACTCAAAAAAAACTCCAACTATTCTATGTCTCATACATTAAACTTAGAGGCAATCTCTGCTTGACTTACAAAGCCATGTCTGACCTGGCTCAGTTAGAAATGCTACATCTAAAGAAATCCCAATCTCTACACCACATGCTCCAGAGACCTCATCCTCATTACCACAATCAACAGAACATGCTAGTGGGACAGGTTCATAAACCAGAGACTGCCCATGTTATGGAATAGACTTCCCATACATGTCAAATGGAGCACCTCACTGGCCCTCTTCAAGAGAAATCTTGATGAGTGGATGGGAAGTAGAAAATTCACCTCGGGGATCACTCCAGTGTCTCTACTCAACAGAGGCACTGGGAACTAAGGTTGGGTGGCACAATGCCAGGATAATCCTATGGGCTAGGCTTGTAAAGGCTCCAGGGCCATTAGTCTAGTACACACCTATGAACCTATACACAACTTTGCACCTGCCTGTGGAGACCCATGGTACCTCAGCCACTGAACTTGAGTCATCTAGACTGCAGTCATGACGTTATTCTTCAATGCATTCAGAGCTGGCTGCCAGGCAGTAAGTTTGGTGTTTGGGAGGGGGTATGGGTGTTTAGCTAACATGAATTTATTTAAAGAGAGAAAGGCTTATTATACTAGTGCAGGTATAAGAAGGCCAGCTGTGGATTATACCTTCACATAGCTATTGTTTCAGGAAGTCTTGTTATACTAGAGCAGGTATTTTTGTAACAATATCCTATACTATTTTAATTAAACTGTAAATGAAAAAAATGGTAGCAAGCATAATGTATTTGAATAACCATTACTATTTCTAATATGCCTGTGCATTCTTTCTGATGTTCCTGCAGTTTAAATATTTATTAAAATAAATAGTACTGTTTGTAGCCTTTGGAGCTTGTGAAACTGTGAATCTTTTGACTGGAGAATCCATCTGTACCCTTGTGGCAGGAAGGTAGAGTTTGGACTGATCTAGCTAGAGTTAGTGTTACAGGGTGCTCTGTTTAGGGCATTTTGATTGGATAATTTGAACTTCAGCTGTTTCCTCTTTTCCTGCTTTTAAAAAGCCTGTGTTTGGACTGGTTTATGCTTGTTTGCTCAAAGCTGCAGTGAGTTAGGCCTTCTGCTCTTGCTCTACTGTTTCCCAAATACCTGCTGAGAGACTACATATGATAAGTGCTTGTTTTCAACTGCTTTGTGCACTTTCTGATTAACTAAAATAATATTTGCTAAAATCTGTTTGTTTAAATTTTTCAACTCCATTTTACTGCATGTTTTAGATTGTCTGCTAACTGAATTCCTCATACAACTGTAATTATGTTCATCTGCTTGTTTTGTTAATTTTCCTTGTTTGCTGCACTTGAAATATACTAGCATAGACTAGGTTCAGGTTTTTGCTGAATTTAGTACTGTTTGTGACCTTTGGAGCTTGTAAAACAGATAATATCTTGTCTGGAGAGGCTGACATGTACCTGTGTGGCAGGAAGGTATAGTTTGAACTGATATAGCTAGAGTTACTGTTGCAGGGCTATGTTTAGGGAATTTTGATTGGATAATTTGAACTTTGGCTGTTTCCTGTTTTTCTGCTTTAAAAAGTCTGTGTTTGAACTGGTTTGTGCTTGTTTGTGCCTGTTTGAGCATCGTGCATCATTGTGCACTACTTCACATAGGGATTACCAGCTCCAGATGCCTGCTCTCTAGCCTCACAAATATTACCTAAACCAGATCTTTTCACACCTAAGCCTACTAATCCCTTCCCCTGTTGTATTCCCTCTTCAACTGTTATAGCCAGACCAAGATTATTCCTGGGACCATGAACTGTCAGTTTCCCTCCTTTTCTCCTACCATCCTGCTTGACATGGTTCTACTGAGGCAGTGCAGCAACTGCCTCATGTACACTGACAACCACCTACTTCTTAATCATTCCTGTACCATTTTTGAGAGATGCACCTACATTATCAATTTGGAATCACAGCTCTCTCATACAATTGACAGCAATACAGAGGGGGTTGTCAGCCCACCTACCACAACTCCTACTCATGACAGACAGCATACACATAGAGCAACATATGTGAAGGTACTCACAAAAAAATCTAACTAAATACCAGAGACTTCCAAAACACATACATACTAAACCAATCATAACACGCAAAACACCCAATACACATAATGACACAAGCACAAGTTTCTCACCATCAAAGCTCATAAGGCAATGCACATCCACTCCAAATATCTTAGTCATAGTAGAATCTATAGTGAGATGCACAGAAGTCCCCTTCACCAGGCTGAACAAGGAGAAAGTCACTGTTATCTGTCTATCTGGTGCCAGGATTCATCAGATCATGCAGGCACTCAAGTCTCTCAATAACAAGCACCGTTATAATTTGGTCATAGTACATGTTGGTGTGAATGACTTCAGACATACCTCCCTGGATTTCATAAAAATAAACATGATTGAGCTCTCTGATTATGTGTCACAGGCAGGCATGTTCCTTGCCTTGGGCAGCATACTACCCTCACCTTGGATGATACCACAATATGAACAGAAAATCATTGACTTCAATAATTGGCTTAGTTTCTGGTGTCATTCTAAGGGGATCCAGTTTCTGTCAGCCTGGGGTGACATGATCAATAGACCTTGATGCTTTGCCAGAGATGGTCTTCATCTGTCTCCCCTGGGATTTTGGCTACTGGCAAAGGCTCTTGCCATCCCCATAGTGCATTTTTAGGCAATGTCACAAGGACAAAATTCCTGAACTAAACAATTTCATCAAAAAACAACCTCAAGTTTATGCTGCTAAATACTAGGAATCTTAGCATGAAACTGCAATCATTGTAAGCAGTGCTTACCATGGAAGACACTGATATCTGTGCAGTCATGGAGACCTGGTTCAAGACTGTGGAGAGCTCCCCAGCCATACTGGGTTACACCTCCTACCACATGTTTAGACCACAAAAGAAAGGCGTGAAAACTAAAGGAGGTGGTGTATCAATATTCATTAAACATAAGTGCACCTCCAGATTGGTTAAACAGTATGATTCCCTGGAGACACTTCAGGTGCAAATTACTGTTGGTAGGACACCTATTCAAGTCATTGCTAGCTACAGCACCCCCTTCATGAATCAGGACACCCAATCTGCCTACTTGGATCTACTGGAATCCATCAAGATACATCCGAACACCATGGTTCTGGGTGATTTTAAATACCCATCTATTGACTGGGTAAATTACTTATGCTCTAATTAACTTTCTCAAAAGTTCCTGAATTTCATTAATTCCAATGACCTGATCCAGCTGATGGACACCCCAAATAGGGGTGCCAACATCCTGGATCTGGTGCTTACCAATATGGGGGGCTGCTGTAGCACTCTCCGGGAGGTCTTCCCTTGTCAGGTCTAACCACAAATCAGTCTCATTCAAAGTAATTATCATACCTGACCCCCCCCCCCCCCCCAAAGCAGGAACTAAACTAAAAAATGTCTCCAAAGCAGATTATATCCTCCTAAGGAATGGTATAAATAGCTTCACTGCACCTCCCCCTCAGATGGAATTGGCAACTATGCTGAGTTCTACACCAATGCTTTTGACAAACACTGTATAACTGCATTGATGTGGCCGTACCTGATAAGACCAAACAAGCTCTTCAAGGAAGAGCAAACCAACCTGGTGGACAACTACCATTAACAGGCTTTACAATAAGAGGAAGAAATCGCTGTCTAAGAGTAAGAGGGAGTGAGCCCTAAACTGGAAACAGTCCCTCCTCAGCAATCAAATAAGACATCTTGTGAAGTTCTCCAAAGCAAACTATGAATCCAAATTAGCATTTTCAGCTAAGAACAACAATAAGGAATTCTTTAGTTACATCCATAGCCTAAAAGGTAACATTCAGATCTGTACTGAACTGGTAGTTAATGATACCATATACACTGAGCCTGTGGGCATAGCAAACCTGTTAGCTGACAGGTTCTGTGAAAACTTCACTCCCTGTTCCCACCACACATACCCCATGACATTCCTTCCACCTGTCCCCCACCTTGTATCGCTAGAGAGCAGGTCATATACACCCTCTCTAAGGGCCAAAACACAGCATCTATGGGACCTGATAACATCCCAGGCTGCGTCCTACAATAACATCCTACAAAAGGGTTGTACATAAACAGATGAGTGGTGCCAAAGTCACAGCCTTAAACTCAATGAAAAAAAATGTGTTAACATCTCTTTCAGTAAGAGTGATGTTCCAGCTCACTACTACATCAATAGAAACACCTTAAGCATGCACTCAGCGGTGACAGACCTGGACACACAGGTTGACAGCAACCTTACCTTTGATCACCATGTCTCTACAGTGTTAAGAAGGGCATTCGATATTGCTCATCTAATAAGTAAGGGCATTTCCTCCAGAAAAAAAAGTTATAACCTCCATTTACTCTTCCTTCATCAGGTCAGTAACTGAGTACAGCATCCCCTTTTGGTATGTAACTTTTTGAGCACCTGCAGCAATTGGAGAGACCATAAAGGTTCCTCACAAGGAGAATTCAAGGTCTTCAGCATCTGTTCTATGTGGATCAGCTGAAATCACCGTCACTTTACTTCATTTAATACAAACTACTCAGAGGCAATCTCTGCCTTGCGTATAAGGCAATCTCTGACTCTGCTTTACTGGAAATGCTGCATATCTGGAAGTCCAATGGCTCACAGGTTACTCACTCTAAAGACTTTAACCTGGTATGTGACATTAATAGAACTTGCTGGAGGGACAGATTTGTCTCCCAGAGGTTACAACACCTGTTGAACAGACTCCCAATTCATGTAAAGCAGAGCACCTCTTTGACCCTCTTCAAGCACAGTCTGTATGACTGGATGAATAGCCATATATTCACCCCAGAGGTTCCACCTGTGTTTCTTTTAGACAGGTGCCAATAGGTGCTGATTGTGGAAACAAGGGCAGAACTTGGCTAGGCCTGTAAGTGCCCTAGGGCCATTAACCTGGTAACTTCCTATGATCCTATGAGCCTGTCAGTTTGTATAGTATGAACAGTATTAGATGAAGGCAGTATTCAGATTCAGAGCTCAAGTACTGATTTATTTTTTTAATTACATAATTAAGATGAGATGGCTTTAATATTAGAAAAATCACAGTGTTGGCATATTTTCTCTCAAATGTTACATATGACTGGTATAATATTTTACTATGATTTACCACTCAGTAGTCTCCAGTTTATTTAATATGGATGCATGCTGGAGGACACTCACTGTTTTGCTGCAAACATTTCTTTCTGTCCCTTTGATGCAGAAAGAACAGCTTCATCATTTCTACAGATCCTGACTTTGTGTACCACATCAACAATTAGCCTTCAGGGAATTTCAAATATCATAATAAATATTGGTGTTGTCTGCAGGAATTTGGCTTGTGGAACAACACATTGAAATACTCTGATAAAGCTGTCTACAGAGAAGACTTGTTTTTAGTCCAGTTAGACAAAGATATTGACCCTTACTTTAAAAAATTGAAGGAATTTATCAAGCTACTGTAGTTCACAGGACTTGTTTTTCATGAGGTACAAAATGCAGGCATTAAAACTTCTGTATCCCTAGTTCTCTGTTTCTTCCCTTAATCAGAGAGTAAGGCTCAGTATAATGAGTTACAAGGGTTCTAACTCAGGGGCAAAATTAAAATATTATTCTTATTATTCCCTTAGAATCATTTACTTTGTAGTAACATACATATTCTGAAAGGCAAAGTCTGCAATTGGAATATTAACACAGGTTCATAGGCAAGCTACCCTTATGGGTTATTTTGAACCTAGCCAATTTTCCCTTTCAAGGTAAGAATCGAACCCTATATTTTGTGTCTATGAGGCAAAGACATTAACCATTATTACAACTCCCCACCCCCATTGTGGAAACAGTCTGTACAATTTTGTTTTAAAAATAAACTGCACAAAGGAAAGCCAGCTCCACTGCAACAGGAGGATAACTCCATGACATGATGGAAATTGTGGAATATATTCCTTCTAGCAGGTATGAACCTGGCCTTGAGAAGTATTTTACCATCACCAAGAATGATGCTGCAAAGGGTAATTCACTTCAACAATTGGCTTATCTTCTGATATTATTCTATTGGGGTAAAATATATATTAGCCTAGGATGAGATGCTTTGATAGGGATGGCCTGCCCTACACGTTCTCTCACCCGCCATATATTGATCAAAACCTTGCTCACTGCTGTAGTGCCTTTTTTTAAGGTAATGTCAGTCTTCTAAAGATTTTAATATAATTAAGCAGAATCTGGACTGCATTAAGGTATTGCTACTCGATGCTAGAAGTCTAAACGAAAAACTCCACACCCTACAGATTCTACTTACCCTGGAAAACATTGATATATGTTTTGTTAAGTTCATAGTTGCATAGGTAAGTACTAGGCTAGCTGTCTTTGTGGTCCATTTCAAGCCTAGCCAGTTTCCCTGTTAGTGCTTGAATTAACACATCCAATCTGGTTAGAGATCAGCCTTATGCATCCCACGGTTGTCAATTGTACATTAACTGCATTGTACCATAGTTAATTTGAAGGGACCCATCCATTGGATAAGGCATTTAGGAGCTGCCTCTGTCCATAGTAGTACAGGGGGCAGTCCTGGAGCAAATTTTCTGTTTCCATCCATAGATGCAAGTTGTTCTTGAATATAGATGGGGTAAAGTTTGTTTTATGTGGCTGGGGAGTCTGTTCCAGAGCAGTGGTATCTTCTGTGAGATATAGCTGTCATTCCAAACTGTTCTGTTGATGTTGCAGAAGAGGTTTAGATCCATAGACTGAATATTTCTGATGCCTTTGACTTGCTGATTTGCAGTAAATCCATCATGGGTCAGAAGATGCCTTGAATGCCAGACACAGGTCACCTCTTAGCAGTCTGTAGGATATTGAGTATTGTGGCAGGGCTTTGAGTCAGTCCATGCAGAACATGTTGTTTAAACCTTGTATCCTCTTAGTAAAGTATCTCTGTGGCCACTCCAGTTGTGGAATGTGTCTGGACAGATACATGCTAAATGAGCATTATATTCAATGACTGGCCTAATCAGGGCTAAGTAAAGGGGGACAATTACACCCCTAGATCTAGACACAGTCCCTTTGATTATAAGCTGTGCAATATAGAATGACTTTCTTACAACAATGGACATATGTTAGTCAAACTTTAGATCACTATCCATGCAAGTTCCCAAATCCCGAACAACTGGGTCTACTCTTAGGGGCATATTGTTAATGTCATATTTGCCTAGGATAGATGACTTCCCAAAGGACACAATAATGCATTTTTGGCATTTAATTTCAGTCCATGAATTTTGGCACCAGTTACTTTTTGTGACAAACATTCTTGCTGGATAGCTAACTTATGTGAGGATTAAGTGACTGCTCCTAACTTGAAGTTATCTGTAAACTTAACCAGCCAGATGTCTTTGGTATTGTCTTTTACTTCAGAGAAGTAGATGTCAAACAGGAGAGGTACAAGCGCAGAACCCTGGGGGACACTAATGGTGACAGGTCTCTTTGTAGGGGTAATTTCCCCTATTATGATTTTCTGCATCCTATCTGTGAGCTAGTTGGCAATCCTCCAGGTAGCATAGGGCTTTATCCCCCAGTATATTTAGCTTTTTTACTATGCCTGAGTGGGGAAATACAGAGACACCTCACAAACCAGAAAGATCCCAGGCAGCTGTGGAGAGGGATCCAAAACATCACAGGTTATGTTCTACTATTCACACGTTGTGATGATAACCCAGACTTTTTAAACAAGCTAAACATCTACTTCAGTAGATTTGAGGAGTCAAACAGAACCTCACCAAAGAGATTACCCACCAGTGCAGATGTTACATCACTATGCATCAACTTGGAAGAGGTACGCATGAACCTACATAGGGTTCACCTGGGCAAAGCAGCTGGTCCAGATATGATCCCAGGGAGGCTACCTAGAAAATGTGCTTATCAGCTGGCACCAGTCTTCACAAACATTTTAAATATAGCTCTCAGCCAGGTAAAAGTTCCAAATGCTTCATAACCACCGACATCATCCCTCTGCCGAAGAAACCATCTCCAGCATCATTAAATGATTACCGGCCAATTGCACTTACCTCAGTAGTGATGAAGTGTTTCAAAAAAATGGTCAAGGATCACATAACATCCTGCCTACCTGCTACATTTGATCCTTTACAATTCACATACAGTCATACAATCATTTTACTGTGGATGCCATAGCCTTAACACTTAAACACACCTTGGATCACCTGGAAAATAAGGACTGTTACATATGCATGCTCTTCAGAGATTTTAGATCTGTGTTCTATATGGTAATTCCACAACAACTGCTTTCTAAGCTGAGTACTCTAGGCATAGAAAGCAAAATATGCAACTGGATCCTTGAATTCCTGACTGAAAGGGCACAAATAGTTTGAGCAAGAAAACATCACTCAAACAGCACCACCCTAAACACCGGGGTCCCAAAAGGTTGCATACTCAGTCCACTTATTTTCACAGTTCTAACACATGACTGCAAAGCTATGCATCAGTCAAACAGAATCATCGAATTTGCAGATGACACCACAGTAATCAGCCTTATCAAGAAGGAAGATGCGGGAGCCAACAGGGAGGAGGTGAATCAACTCGTTCATTGGTGCACTGACAACTTAGCACTAAATGTTGGAAAAAACAAGGAAGTCATAATCGATTTTAGGAAGGAGAAAAATCCACACACCCCTATCATCATCAATGGTACGCATTGGAAAGAGTAAATACTACCAAATTCCTAGGGCTACATAGAGCTAACCTCCCCCCACAGGTCCTACTTACCTTCTACAGAGCCACGATTGACAGCGTACTGACAAATAACATTGCTGTCTGGTATCGCAATTGCTCTCAAGCTGATCAGAAGGCACTGGATAAGATCATTAAATAGGCCACAAAAATCATTGGCTCCAACCTTCATTCCCTACAGGACATGTATGCAAACAGATGCTATGGTAGAGTCTGAAAACTATTGAAGGATATACACCATCTGGCTTATGGCCTGTTCAAACTCTTGCCAACAAGGAAGTGCTACAGAAGCATTAGATGTAGGACATCCAGATTCCATAACAGCTTCTTCCCACATGCTATCAGACTGCTGAACAACAAACCCATAGCCTAACTTGCTAAATGGGTAAAACATTATTTATGTGCAATATGACATTGTTATTTACATAACTCTCTACATAGATCACTTTATACATTTCTGTCTGCACTATGAAAACTGTAAACTGTAAGTTTATAGCATATATTGTTGGTGGGTAAGTTTCTTATATGTGTGCCTCTTTATTTATTCATAGTATTGTTTCTTATATAGCCTTATATTTCTACTGAGTCTGTTCCTGTTCTTGTATTTGTTTTGTTTCTGCTGTAAAAAACTTTCAATTTTTTACTTTATTTATTTTTAGCATCTTTTTGATTTATATTTTTAGTATTTTAAATTATTTAATTTAATATCCTTCTTCTGTAAACTGTCATTCTTATAGTACAAGCCTGAGTATCGAAATTTTGTGTAATGATACACACTTTTTCCTCAGTGTTGCTCTGTATGACAATAAAGTTTACTTTGACTTTGAATTGTGTCAAAAGCTTTGGCTGGGTCAAGGTATGCAGTGTGTACTGTTTTGCCTTCAAACATTGCTTTGGGGATCTATTCAAAAAAATCCACCAGGTTGAGTAAGCATGACCTGCCTTTGAAGACTCTAGAATGAGACAGTTCCAATGTATGGAGCTTCCCTATGTCTTGATGGATTAGTTCCTTGATAAGTCTTTCCATGGCTTTGCATATGAGACTGGTCAGACTTATGGATCTGTAATTGCCTGGGTCTGTGGAAGGTCTTCCCTTATGCAGGGGAATAACTGCTGCTGTTCTTCACTCACTTGGTACAAAACCCATATGGAGGCTGAGATTAGACAGTGTTGTTTGGGGTATGGATAAATCATGCTTCATGCTATGTAAGATGCATTCAGGGATATTGTCAGGACCCATCAATGCAGTATTTTTAGCTTTTGATTTCACTGTTAGGATTTGATCTTGTGAGATAGTTGGAGGTGAGACAGTTTCAGGTATATCTTGAGGTACAGGCTGAGGGGAGGGAGGGGTAAAGTTAGAGCAAAATTTATTGGCCAGTAGGTTTGGTATATCTTCAGCCTCAATGTAGGTAACAATGTTCACAAACAGCTCAACACATTGCTATATTGTGCTTTTAAGATTACAAGGATAGCTAAAATGCCTTGTGATTGTCTTTTGCTTGAGTAGCTATTTTAGCCTCAAAATCGGCTTTGGTGGATTTTATTAAGGTCCTTAGTTTGACAAGGGCTCTACCGTTCTGGGAATTACCTTCTTACATTTGGTTAAAATTATTTTCCTTTTATTATAAAGCTTGTTGATATCATGGTTCCACCTTGTGGGTTTGTTTCTGGGGTTTGCCCTGCACTTGTACTATTGGGGCACAGATGCATCCATGCAGCTGTTTACATGCTGGTATCGTGTGGTGATGGACATTTCTGCATATTCAGTAGAGTTAACCGAGTTTGTTGGGATTTGAAGCTTGCCAATGTATCACTTACTTCTTAAAGAAATTTCTAAAGGTATGTTGGATGGAAGGGATCTATAGATTCTATTTTATTTTGAGGGAGACTGCTCTATGGCCAGACTAGACAAGTGGTGAAGATATGCAAGGGATGGTGCAAAATGTTCCCATATTAGTTAAAACAAGTTCCAAGATGTTATTCCCCCTTGTGGGTACTCTGATTATCAGTGCAGGGCTCAATGCTTATCACTTGTACAGGACCACCACATTAGAGAAATGCAATAAAGGTGAAGGTGTCAATGAACAAAAACCATCATCATATCATAACTACAGGATCCCCTCTATGTCCCCTTTAGCACATCCTTCCTATATATATATATGTATGTATGTATGTATCATAGAGAATTCTGCTTCTTTAGAATAGTTTTCCTCTCTGTATGAAACAAAATAATTATCTTATTGTATTCAAATTTAATCTGAATGAATGGATGGGAAGCCACAAATTTTTCCCTGGACTAACATCCTTGTCTCTTATGGAAATCAGTAAAATGTAAATGTTCTGCTACTCTGCATTATTATTTTATTTATTTATTTATTTTATTTTACATTTGTTGACTGGGATAGTCCAACTGTATACATGTCCATTTTCAGCAGAGGCCCGGGGAGAAAAGCTCCAGACATAACATACAAAAAAAGTATTATTATTATTTTATATATATATATATATATATATATATATATATATATATATATATATATATATATATATATATGTATATATATATATATATATATATATATATATATATATAGGTCTATGTTGCTTGCTCGAAATCGGGAACAAGCAACATCGATACCCATAAGAGCGAAATTGCACTACAGCAGAAGTGCATTATCTTGAAAGCTGGTTTTCCGAACAGGCAAAAAACAAATGAAATACTGATAAAAACAGTATTTTGCAGGGGGGCAAGCCCCCCTGCACCCCCCCCCCACCCCCTACTTAAATATACCAACTCTGAGATCGCACTACAGTGCAGTAACGGGAAATATTCCATGCAGTCTGGTCCAGCTTTCACAAACTCGATCATAGGTGGTCGGCCTTATGAAGTTTGAGATTCTGGGAATTCAACCATTTGCAGTACACCCATATATATATATATATATATATATATATATATATATATATATATATATATATATATATATATTTATATACATGCAAATAACAGTATATTAGCTCAGTACAGTATTTCATTCACTAAGTAGACATTAGTCACAAAAGAGTGTCACACATTAATACAAGCTGGAAGGCTATTGCCATAAATTAGTACAGGCTGGTAAGTTATTGGTAAACAGATAGGATGAAGTCAAAGTGTTGCAAGAAGTCCTCTATTAGCACATGGTTGTATAATGGAGTTAGTTGGGCTTGGCACAAGGACATAGCCAACGTGTTTTAAAGTATTGTGTTAGACTTTTTTTAAAAAAGGGTTAGTGAGAGTTTTAAAGTAAGATCACTAGGCAGTGAATAACAAGTTTTGCTCGCAGAGTTGGCAAACAGAGTGTCACCAGCTAAGTTGTTAGTCTTGAATGTTTGCACTAAGAGTCTGTCCAATGAGCGTAGTGCCCTGAGGTTACTGTGTGGGGTAATAAGGTTTTTCAGTGCGGGTGTATTTTCAGGTTGGTAGAGAACCTTATATGCAACTATTAGTTGCTTGACTTGGAGAAGACTAGGCAGTTCAAGCCAGCCTATAGAATTTAGGTTAAGGCAGTGGTGTGTTCTGTAGGTTGCACCAGTGGCGAATCTAGCAATGTGATTATAGCAATATGAACGTTTGTTAAGGTTAGTTTTACACAGGTTTGTGAATAAAGGGGAGGCATAAAGGAGGGTGGAGACTAGATGTTTTCTTTAATCTTGTATAGTGAGTCAAGTTTTTTATTAACTGTTTTGATGGTTTGATTAATATGCAAGTCAAACTTAAGGTTATTATCAACAATTATACCCAAGAGTTTAGTTGAGGGATCAGGAGAAATAATGGTGCTGTTGTTAGATTTTATAGTAACGGTGGGTGTGGAGGACCTACTAGTGGGAGAGAAAAGTAGAAGTTTCATTTTATTAGGATTCAATATTAGCCAACAGTTAAGGAGCCAGTTTTCTACTGTATTAAATGTATTTTGGGATAGAGTTTGCAGGTCCATGGGGGAGGTGGATGAGCATATTAAAGTGGAAATGTCCGCGTATTGTATACAGGTTGCATTTGGGATGACCTTATACAGGTCATTAATAAAGATAGAAAATAGAAAGGAATCCTAATATGGATCCCTGTGGGACTCCAAGAGTGATAGGTAGGAGGGGAGATAGTTTGTCCTGCCATAGGACAGCCTGTTGTCTAACACTCAAATATGATTGGAACCAATTGATAGCCTGGTTATCTAGGGCAATGGTTTTCAGTGTGTGAATGAGGAGATGGTGGTTAACTGTATCGAAAGCCTTGGAAAGATCAAGAAAGAGAGCTGAGAATATTTTATTATTGTTTCTATTTTAGTTTATGACATTAGCAAAGGAGAGGAGGGCAGAGGTAGTTTTATGTATTTAAGGTACAATGGCAAAAAACATCATGGGAATACATGGCTAGGCTTCTAAAGATCCTCTAGGATCAATAGTCTAGCAAGATCCTATGAACCTATAAGAGCCACTGGACAATGTCCTATGGAGAGAAAAAAGTTTTAGTACTCAGCTGTCCAGAATCACTAGAAGACCAGATCCCTAAATAGCTCACTTTCTTACGAGTTATTGCAGACTCCCAGAGTGACTCCATAGACAGCTACCACTATCTGCAGAGTTTTCAAGGTAAAGGGAGAAACAGAAGTAGTTTGCCATGCCATTCTTCCATATCATACACACACATATGCACTCACTCCTACAGACAATTTAGAGTCCTCAATACCCAACACTTATCACAGCTCACATACTGGCAAAGTCTATCTCAGATAAAAGATGATTCATAAATGTGGAAATCTCAATGCTCATATAATTCCCCATTGTGTGAAACCACTTTTTATTTTCCTATATGCTGTCAATGTGGACAGCCCGTGTTTCAGATTTGTGCGTTATATTCTTCATTTCCTTCCATTTCATTTGGATTTTGACAGTGCTATCTGAAAAAGAATCCAGCAGTTATATATTGTTTGCTGTTGAATACATTTCTTTAAACACAAGGTCATATGTATCTGTGAATGCTTGAACTCAGAGATGGTATATTTTAAACAACAGCACTCCTAAAATGACAGCCACCTACCTCTCCCTTTAGTCATGGTATTTCAAAATCATGGTGTTGGGAGCACTTTGAAATTGTCTAAATGAACTGAAATGCTTTAACAACACTATTTTTTTCTCTAAAGTCACATTTAAAAGCACTTTTACTGAAATATCACTGGGATAGAGCAGTGATTTTATTTTTGGATCATAAATAATGGACAAATTTCAAGCTTAAATTTAGAGCATTCTCTCACAGATCGACATACATCTTTATGGAAAGACAAAAACAAATCTACAGCTGAGCTTCATGCCAGCTGCAATGGAAACATTTTCAAATGGGTCTCATTTTTGTATAGGAAACTGATGACTATAGGATTAGCATCATAGTATCTAGGAACTGCTTTCCAAAACTCTGTGATGTGTATTGCAGTCACTGAAATGTACCTTTTGCAGTTTTACCATGTAAAACATTTTCGTAGACTAGTGTAATGATACTGCTGTGGCAACTGCCACCAAGAAGCATAATATTAATCCCACCACTCAAGTGTATGTACAAGTGTGCACACACACACACACACACACACACACACACACACACACACACACACACACACACACACACACACACACACACACACACACACACACACACACACATGCGCACACGCACACACGCACACACACACACATGCACACACACACACACACACACACACACACACACACACACACACACACACACACACAAACCAGAGTTCTCAACTATATCTGTTTTGGTGGAATGTACCTATTTTCAGGCTTGCTTTACCCCTTTAGATGGTGTACCCATCTTTGGAGGCATGCACATATTTTCAGTCTTGATTTATCCCTTTGCACAACTTTCTTACCACTTATCACATATGATTTTGGAGCTGTTTATTACACAGGAAACAAAACCTCAGAACCAATATACTGGTGGTGTCAATAATTTAAAGAAAGATGGCCAACATTTTACATTTACCATTTTCAGAAGCAAAAATAAAGGACTTTATGAGGCAGATATTTGCAGTATATTTTATTAAAAATCTTCATTTTCAACACAATGTTGTTCATAATATATTTTTGTCACTTGCAGTTTTTTAAACTTATGTTTCCGAGAAGAATTATATAATCCTACTTAAAGTACAAAGAGGTATGTACTATTCAGTACTCACATTATATGCTAATTGGGTATCCAGATTTCTGGCCTATATACCTGTTTTCAGGAGCTTTTGTAACTGTTTTCACTGTCTGCAGGTTGAAAGGTATGTTACAAACACATGAATCCCCAGACAATAAAAGAAAAGAAAAGAATTTTCAGAGATCAAAAACAGCACTCAGTAGTTATTTGTTTCCTCATAGTTTCATAGTTTCATAGTAGTGTACTAGGCTATCTGCCCGGGGGCATTTATAAGCCTAGCCAACAGTGATGTGGCTTTACGCCACCCCATACTATATAGTTGCGCCTATCTAGTAGTGACACATGTGGGACCCCATTATTTAGTAAACTATACCTCTGTCTAGTAGTGACACTGAGGTCACTCCCAGGGTAAACTTGCGATCTCCCATCCATGCATCGAGATTTTTCTTGAACAGTGCCAATGAAGGGCTCTGTCTCACATGAACTGGGATTTTGTTCCAGAGTATGGGTAACCTCTGTGTTATGAATCTATCCCTCCAGCATGTCCTATTCATATTTGTGCAGAGGTTGAAATCTTTAGCTCGTGTGGTTCTGGTGGATTTGGATTTTTGAGATGGAGCATCCCCATCAATTCCTGGTTGGACATGGCCCTGTATGTTAGGCACAAATCACCTCTGAGCAGGCGGTATGCTACTGAATAGAGCTGGAGTTTCTTTAATCTAGCTGGATAAGGCACATGTTTGAGACCTATGATCCTCTTAGTGAGGTACTTCTGGGGTCTTTCCAGTTGTTGCATGTGCCGGGTGAGATACATCCCAAATGGAGCATTATATTCAATCATGGGCCTGACAAGGGAGGAATATAGAGGTACAATGACCTCCTTTGATCTAGATGAGAATCCCTTCATGATGAGATGGGCAAGGTAGAATGTCTTTCTGACCACTTTGGCAACATGGTTGTCAAAGGAGAGGTCACTATCAACTTGAGTCCCCAGGTCTCTGATTACTTCTTCCGTATTCAGTGGGTTATTGTCTACGTGATAATTTGTGGGTACTTTGTTTTTCCCAAAGGGATGACTATACATTTTTGGCGTTAAGTTTGAGGCCATGATTCCGGCACCAGTTGTCCGTTTCAGTGAGACCTTTCTGTAGGATGTGTGTGTCGGCAGGTGAATCAACTATGGCACCCAGTTTGCAGTCATCTGCAAACTTTGTCAGCCATAATCCTTCCATATTTGCTTTCACATCTGAGAAATAAATGCCGAATAGGAGTGGACCCAAGACTGAGCCCTGTGGGACACCACTTGTGACTGGTTTTGAGTCTGACATGGCTCCAGCAATTTTAACCTTATGGGTTCTGTTTTTTAGCCAGTTTGCTACCCATCTTGTGACATATGGATTTACATTTAGGCTGCTGAGCTTGTCAATGATTCCAGAGTGTGGTATCGTGTCAAAGGCCTTAGCCAAGTCCAAATAGGCAGTGTGGACAGCCTTGCCCTCATCGATGGCACTAGTGACTGTCTCAAAGAAGTCAACCAGGTTTAAGAGGCAGGATCTGCCTTTTACAAAACCGAACTGTGTGGGATCAAGGGTCTGCAGATCCCCAATGTCGCCATTTATGAGTTCCATGATGATTCTTTCCATAGCCTTACAGATCAGGCTGGTCAAACTTATGGGGCGGTAGTTACCTGGGTCAGTAGAATTTCCCCCTTTGTGGAGTGGGACCACTGTTGCTGTGCGCCAGTGTTCAGGTACATATCCTGTAGTGAGGCTAAGATTGAATAGAGTTCTTAGGGTCGGGTTTAGTTCATCTTGAGTTCACGTAACACGCAACCGGGATACCATCGGGTCCCATAGATGCTGTGTTTTTGCCTTGTTGAGTGCTGATTTCACCTGTGTGTCTGTGATGACAGGTAGGTTACATTCAGCAGGGATAATTACTTCATCTTTAGGGGTGAGGGAGGGAGAAATTTGCACTGAACCTATCTGCCAGAATGTTGGCAATGTCAGTAGGGTCAGTGAATTTTTGTCATTGTGTACTAGCTCAGAGCATATCTGAGAATTTCCTCCCAAGGTTCTGACATAATTGAAGAAGGCTTTGTGATTGTCTTTGGTATCCTTGGCAATCTTTTTCTCAAAGTTTGCTTTAGATGTTTTATGAGAGAACGTAGTTTTTACTTGTGCTGATCAGGAAGCCTTTCCCTTGTGGGATTTGGCTTTGTCCTGCAGTAGCTTCCTTCTTTTGTTGTACAGTTTGTTTATAGCGGGTCCACCAAACCGGGCGTTTTCCTTGGTGGAGAGGGGCTTAGTTTTAGATGGGATTGCGTGAACCATGCATTCTTGGAGATGTCCGTAGAAGGCTTTTGCGAAGGATTCAGCATTTTGGGATGTGATTTCCATTAACCCAGTAGGCTTAAAGGATATCATTTCTGACTTGAGGAGCACAAAGTCAGCTTTTGAAAAGTTTTCACTGTAGGCTTTTGTTCGCGGGGTGGGGGTGGGATGTGTACACGCCACGTGATCGGTTTATGGCCAGATCTTACCAGTGAGGAGTTTATATCCAGTGCGGAGCATTTGGACCCCATGTTTGTGATAATCAGGTCAAGTATATTATCTCTCCTCATAGGAGAAGTGACCAGTTGCTCCATAGCATTTGAGTTTATGAATTCCAGGAATCTTTGGGCTAGGGTGTTAGGGCTAGAATAGTGGGCCCAGTCTATGTTGGGGTAGTTGAAGTCACCCAATATGATGGTGTTTGGTGTGACATTCATATCCTCTAGTGTTTTCAGGAATGCTTGATGGGATTCCTGGGATTGGGAGGAGTTCTATAACATGCGACCAGTTGTATGGCAGTTTTGCCTATGGTGAGTAAAACTTGTATGGTTTCTGATGCTTCATGGGTAGCCACCAACCGAGAGGTGTAGGTGTCCTTTATGAAAATGGACACTCCCTCCCTTTGTGGTTCGCCTGGAACTTGAGGTCAAACGCATGATATGAGGTATAGCCTGGTAGCTGGAGTGCTCTCAGGAGCCTTAAACCAGGTTTCGTTACTGCACAGACATCGATGTTCTCCATACTGAGAAGTGCTTCGAGTGCCTGCATCTTGAGATTTAGACTTCTGGCGTTGAGCAGCATTACCCTTAATTTTTTCCATTTTGTTTTTATGGAGGTTGATTTGTCCTTTGAGCATTGCCTAAAAAGGCACTATGGGGTGGCAAGAGCCTTGGCCAGTATCCGAAGCCCAGTGGTGACAGGTGCAAGCCATCCCTTGCGAAGCAACGTGGCTTGTCCAGCATATCATCCCAGGCTGACAGACATTGGATCCCCCTAGAATGACACCAGTGATTAAGCCAATTGTTAAAACTGATCATTTTGTCTTTGTACTGAGGCATCATTCTTGGTGAAGGCAGGATGCTGCTCAGGGTCAGGGTCATACCAGTCTGGGCTACATAATCGGAGAGCTCCTCAATGTCTCTTTTCATGTAGTCCAGGGAGGTACGCCTCAGGTCATTCACACCCGCATGGACAATGACTGAATCATACTTGTACTTGCTTTGGAGCGACCTGAGTGCGTGTGTAATGTGGCGGATCCTAGCCCCCGATAGGCAGCTCACCGTTACCCTCTCCTTATTCAGCCTGGTAAGTGGAACATCTGTGTGTCTGACTATAGAGTCACCTATTACTAATGTCTCTGGCATAGTATTTTGCCTTAGGGGCTGTGATTGTGTGACACACCTGTTGCTTGAGGTATGTGTTGTAGGTGTTGCATTTTGTGGGGGTGTATTTCTGGGTGTCTGCTTTGGAGGCCTCTGTTGTTTTGGTAAGTTTTTTACAAGAGCCTCCGAGTATGTCTTTGTGTTTTTATGTGTTTGGTTTGCATTAGTGGTGGTTTTATGTGTGACTGGTTTTGCTTTGGGTGTGGGTACCATCTCCTCCTGACTGGTCTTGCCAGTCCTGAGTTGAGAGAGTTCAGCCTCCAGTCTGGCTATATAGTTGCATCTCTCACAAGTATATGTGTTAGTAGGAAGGAGGAGAGGGTTGTCTGTGTACATGAGACAATTGTAACATTGTCTTAAGATTCCCAGATTAACCAGCTGAACAAGAGAGGATGCTAGTGGTCTACCACTCGACATACTAGAATATTATAAGGAGTGTTGTGCCTTTAAGGGAAGTGGGTATTCACAGGGGTAGTGGATGCCTGTGGTGCTTACTTTAGGGTAAGAGTGCTTGGTTTTATTATGAGTGCTTGCTAAGGATAGAAGTTCCGAAAACAAGTGCTAATATATACAGCTAAATAGACTGAGTAGAGCTTCTAAGGGAAAAATTGAAGAGCAGACTTGGCGGAGCCAGAAAAAGTTAAAACCTGTATAAAATAGTTTACACCTGTATAACCGCTGTTGCGCTAGGCGCCCGACCGCGCAAAAACGCGCAAAACGCCCTGAGGCGGATTTTTATACAGGGAACTTGAAAAGAGCTAGAAATGGTCCAAGGCAACCAATGAATTACAGCTCAAGTGCTGAGATCACTTCCCCCAGGGACAGATAGGCTGCTCAAGGCTCCCCACTCCCACTGGTGAGCTCAGAAACTTCCTTCTATCCAAGTAAGGCAATGGCCAACACAGGAACTACACACAGCCCAGAATACAGCAAAGCCTGTATACTGGTCTTAACTAGTCGAGCAAAGGCGGGAAAACAAGGAGTATTTTTTTTTGTTTTTTGTTTTTTTAGGAAAGAACACAGAAATGCAGTTAGGCAAACAGTAAAATCGATTTACACAGGCTAGCACACTTTAGTGAGCAGCCTCAGCAATTAAATTAGCAAAAAAACAGTATTATTCGACCAGAGTCGACCAAAATGCTACTTTTAAGTGCAGATACTTTAGAATACAGCAGAAAAACACAAAAACAGTTATATCTTATTAAATGAAAGCCAGAGAGGACAATGCAGATAAAAAGCCAAAAAGTACCTAAATCAGGAAAGTGGTCGCTTCTTTCAGTTCTCTGTTGCCAGGACCCTCTGCAGGACCACGTGGAGCTCTGCTTGGGTATATAGCCAAAAAAACCGCCCTGAGGCGGATTTTTATACAGGGAACTTGAAAAGAGCTAGAAATGGTCCAAGGCAACCAATGAATTACAGCTCAAGTGCTGAGATCACTTCCCCCAGGGACAGATAGGCTGCTTAAGGCTCCCCACTCCCACTGGTGAGCTCAGAAACTTCCTTCTATCCAAGTAAGGCAATGGCCAACACAGGAACTACACACAGCCCAGAATACAGCAAAGCCTGTATACTGGTCTTAACTAGTCGAGCAAAGGCGGGAAAACAAGGAGTATTTTTTTTTTGTTTTTTGTTTTTTTAGGAAAGAATACAGAAATGCAGTTGGGCAAACAGTAAAATCGATTTACACAGGCTAGCACACTTTAGTGAGCAGCCTCAGCAATTAAATTAGCAAAAAAACAGTATTATTCGACCAGAGTCGACCAAAATGCTACTTTTAAGTGCAGATACTTTAGAATACAGCAGAAAAACACAAAAACAGTTATATCTTATTAAATGAAAGCCAGAGAGGACAATGCAGATAAAAAAAGCCAAAAAGTACTTAAATCAGGAAAGTGGTCGCTTCTTTCAGTTCTCTGTTGCCAGGACCCCTCTGCAGGACCACGTGGAGCTCTGCTTGGGTATATAGCCAAAAAAAACGCCCTGAGGCGGATTTTTATACAGGGAACTTGAAAAGAGCTAGAAATGGTCCAAGGCAACCAATGAATTACAGCTCAAGTGCTGAGATCACTTCCCCCAGGGACAGATAGGCTGCTCAAGGCTCCCCACTCCCACTGGTGAGCTCAGAAACTTCCTTCTATCCAAGTAAGGCAATGGCCAACACAGGAACTACACACAGCCCAGAATACAGCAAAGCCTGTATACTGGTCTTAACTAGTCGAGCAAAGGCGGGAAAACAAGGAGTATTTTTTTTTGTTTTTTTTTAGGAAAGAACACAGAAATGCAGTTAGGCAAACAGTAAAATCGATTTACACAGGCTAGCACACTTTAGTGAGCAGCCTCAGCAATTAAATTAGCAAAAAAACAGTATTATTTGACCAGAGTCGACCAAAATGCTACTTTTAAGTGCAGATACTTTAGAATTCAGCAGAAAACACAAAACAGTTATATCTTATTAAATGAAAGCCAGAGAGGACAATGCAGATAAAAAAGCCAAAAGTACTTAAATCAGGAAAGTGGTCGCTTCTTTCAGTTCTCTGTTGCCAGGACCCCTCTGCAGGACCACGTGGAGCTCTGCTTGGGTATATAGCCAAAAAAAACGCCCTGAGGCGGATTTTTATACAGGGAACTTGAAAAGAGCTAGAAATGGTCCAAGGCAACCAATGAATTACAGCTCAAGTGCTGAGATCACTTCCCCCAGGGACAGATAGGCTGCTCAAGGCTCCCCACTCCCACTGGTGAGCTCAGAAACTTCCTTCTATCCAAGTAAGGCAATGGCCAACACAGGAACTACACACAGCCCAGAATACAGCAAAGCCTGTATACTGGTCTTAACTAGTCGAGCAAATGCGTGAGAACAAGGAGTATTTTTTTTTTGTTTTTTGTTTTTTTAGAAAAGAACACAGAAATGCAGTTAGGCAAACAGTAAAATCGATTAACACAGGCTAGCACACTTTAGTGAGCAGCCTCAGCAATTAAATTAGCAAAAAAACAGTAATATTCGACCAGAGTCGACCAAAATGCTACTTTTAAGTGCAGATACTTTAGAATACAGCAGAAAAACACAAAAACAGTTGTATCTTATTAAATGAAAGCCAGAGAGGACAATGCAGATAAAAAAAGCCAAAAAGTACTTAAATCAGGAAAGTGGTCGCTTCTTTCAGTTCTCTGTTGCCAGGACCCCTCTGCAGGATCACGTGGAGCTCTGCTTGGGTATATAGCCAGGGAACTGTTTGGCAGTTAGTGCTGGAAGCAAATAGTCACTTTCAGGGAAATTGATTTTTTCCTCATCTTCTTGTTTTTTCAAAGGACCATAGAATCATTGGACATATAAGGCAAACGAGTCATGAGACCATTTATACCTTGTCAGTTCTCACAGCTATAATGTATCTTCTTTCTCAAGGATGGCAAAGCAGGTCTGTCCCATAGTAAATTTATGAGTACCCATCCAATCATCAAGGTTGAATCTGGAGGAGTTTATTTTGTTTAATTTGCAAAGGAAGTTTATTGCAGAAGTGATGTAAGCACTAAGTAATAAATCTGTCTCTCCAGCACATTTTATTTATGTGCTGTTAGAGATTCAAGTCCCTAACTTTGGAATTAGTGCAACTGTTTAACTTGTGAAAATACAGGAGATCAGTGTTGATAGGGTCCATAATTGCTTGGAATGCAAAGTATAGATCACTAAGCAAGATCCTGTAAGAAGCTAAGTAAAGTAATGGCACTTCAAGCCTTTCCAGGTAGTACATACTTACTTTAACTCAACATTCTTCTTGATTAGGAACCTCTGGGACCTTTCCAGTTGTTTAAGATACATAGAAATTTACATCCCAAAGGGGGTGCTGTACTCAATAATTGTTCTAATTAAGGATGCATAATGATTGATAACTTCCTTTAATATGGATGATATGATGGTAGACACTTGTTGTGATAACTGGAAGGATTTTCTGACCACTACTTCTTCCTGGTGGTCAAAGTAGAGATACTTATCAACCCAGGTTCCAAAATTCCTCGTTAAATTATCATTTTCAAGTGGGGTATTGGCTCTACTGTATTTTGAGGAGTTGTTTACCATAGCCACACATAAGCTGTGTAAAAACAACACACCTAGTATAGCAACTATTGCTGCAGCAAAAAGGAATCTGATCAAATTATACAAATGCAGCAACACTAAGGAGCACAGTGAGCAACCAATAACAGCCCAGTGCAAATGCACTCAACCTACAGGCAATACAGTAGCAATAAAATGCTTTACTGGTAATAAATAACAGCCTCATGTAACCACCTGTAGCTTTCAGGAATGCAGCCACATTGAACCTGTCAACACAGACATTAGCCAATGGCCAAACACCCAATGAATTTGTCCAGTCAATCTAAGGGTCTCCACCGAAAAGCAATAACCAGGTACTGTGCAGTATCACCTACAGCAGCATTGAGAGTGGTACTGTGGTGCAACAACCAGCACAATATATAATAAAAACAGAACCAAAACAGACAATCAGAGTACACCTTTCCTCTACTTCAGCAGTAATCTGAACTCATTGGACAGCAGCAACTTATCCTGCCTCACAAAATAATTGCTAGCAATATTCCATGATGGTCCCTAAACAATGCCAAACTAAGTTGCATCCAGTTACATTAATCACTGAAACTGGAAAAAATGCCTCAGATGTTCAATGACAATTAAAACACACTTCCTTTGTGTTTAAAGGGACTAAATAAAGGCATCAAATACAGTAAATACAGACCAAATCTCTTTCCAGCAACACTTCAGATGCATTACTTACAAGGACTCCAGATAAAAGAAGAACAAAACCTACAAGCCGAGCAGTCATTCCATCTCTATCTATATATCTATCACCTATCTATATATATATAAAAACAAAAGTTGATACAGTCAATCAGAATACTGCTTATTACAAAGACAGCAGTAACTGGAACTCCCAGAACAACAACATATTGGATTCTATCACAATATACTCACTAGCTATGTTCCAAGATGGCCTTCAAACACTCTCAGACTACGTGATGCTTACCCAACACTAATTTCAGCTCCCAGAATAGCAGCAAATGAATTATCTAGTCTTATAAGATAATCACTATCCATGTTACAAGATGGCCCACAAACATTCGTAAACTAAGTTATTCCCAATAAGCAATATATAACAAAACAGTGATGATTACAACCAAAAAAGTATAGTTAACGTTCCAGTGATGGTGATAATTATTGCAAACCTCTTCAGAATATACATGTTAATGCAAAGTATTTTACTCTACCCATTTTAAAATAGAGAATAATATGGACATTGCAATAGCTTAGAGGTTAAGATTTCTGCCTCACAGATTTGGAGTTTAGACCTGATCTCTGGTCACTGTCTGTGTGGAGTTTGATTGTTTTTCCTATATGTGTGTTATAGATGAAAAGAATCCATGGAGACCATTTCACTCACTTAACTTATCAAGGGAATTTATTAACAATTAAACTAAAGTAAAATTTAAAAAAATCCTGAGTTATTATCTTTGTGCCCAATTATGTTTGCCATTTTTTCTCAACTAATAAAAAAGGTTAACAGCTATAGTTTACTTCACTATAGACTACTAAAAAATAAAACAGTAGGGGAAATCAGCAGTTCTCTATTCATGCTATTATAAATGTGCAGGTGGTGTAATATACTCATACACTGTGTACTTGTTGCATGCATTTTTGGTACATGAGATCACAATTGTAAGTGAATGTTTAATCTAACAATGTGGACTTTGTCAAACAATGTTGATTGTGCTAAGCAGTGGCCTTTCTACAAGGGAAAATACATCTTCCTTCAGCCTTGGAGGGGCTTTGGGTGCTGACTTGTTTAAACATGGGCTAAACTCTTGGCTAGGCTTATAAGGTCCTCAGGGCCAATAGCCTAGCAATGTCCTATGATCCTATGATCCTATCGAGTTATAGGGTCATGAAGCAGCGAACACTTTGAAAGTTTAGATATGATTTTCAAGTGTTTTAACATGTGTTTCTTATCAAAAATCATTCTTAAAGATTAAGATAAAGGTCAGGCTAACATATTACATTTAGAATGAATGTTTAAGGCTACAAGTTCATGGTGAATGTGTTCCTCCCCACAGTCTCAGCTTGCCTGCTTGTGTTCACTGCATTCCTGCAGGTGTTAAGTTTGTGCATGCAGTGACAATTTCTTTCTGACAATGATATCAACATGTAGATGTGTTAGCTGGTGGAGGAAGGTTTTCTCCCTGTCACTCATCCCACAACATACACAAAACATTTCATTATTTTGCTTTCATTTTTTTTAAATTTTGACCATTCTGTCATTTTTTTTGGGGGGGGGGGTCCAGTCTTGACCAGTTGGCATAATGGTTAAGGTCTTCATCTCCCATACTATAGGCACAAGGTTCAAGCCTAACCTCTGGCTAATGCCTATTTGGAATTTGCATGTTCTCCCTGTGTCTCCATGGGGTTCCATCTCAAACTCACCAATAAACTTGAGCTCTACATGGTGCCTTATGGGGGAAGAGCTATATAGACCAACTGCTTTGGGCATCTACTGTGGTGCACAGTGTCCTCAAGATAGGAGAACACAGAGCACATACTGCATGTCGTGGCAGGCCTAGCCGCTCGATGGTGTAAAAATATGGCTCTAGGTGATTCGGTCATGTTGACTAATATCACTAATGTTTGTGGGTATTTGCTGGTGATAAGAGGGTTTAGGACCCAAAGTACTCTGACCTATGCCAGGGAACCATACTAACAGTGGAAGGGGTGTATGTGCCCCTATTGACCAGTGTGTGCATGCCATAAAAGCCCAGTTGCCCAAGATAAATAAGCTACTGTCCGGCCGGGGTCCAGTTGCCCAGCTTGGGTTACCTAGGATAGCTCTGTTGAGCAAACGCTGGTTGTAAAACCAATCAACCTGCCAAACATGGACTAAGAATTGCTACACTCAGTGTAGGTTTACTGACAGGATGGAGCTTGAAAGTGGATGACATGATGGTACAGTGGAGGCTGGACATCCTATGCATACAACAGACAAGATGGAAGGGCAGTGCAATAAAGCCACTTGGCTTGGGATCCAGAGTCTACTACTCAGGAGGAGGACAGCCTACAAATGGTATGGGAATTGTGATGAGAAAGAGGCTTCAGAAGGCAGTGAGAGATGTCATGAGAATTAATAACAGACTCATGACAATTTGACTCCAGCCTAATGATAGGACAGCATTAATAATCTCAGTCTATGCCACATAGCAAGGGTGTGATAATGAAGACAAGAGACAGTACATTCAGACAGCAGTTGGAGGACTTACTAGACAAAGCAAAAGAACACAAATTGGTGTTGATATGGGTGACATTTATTTATTTATTTATTTTACATTTGTTGACCAGGATAGTCCATCTGGATACATGTCCATTTTCAGTGGAGGCCCAGGGAGAAAAGCTCCAAAGGTAGTTACACAAGCAAATTTAACATAGTACAAATTAAACACAATTTACAGACTCTGTTGAAGATTATAAGTTATACAGTCTCTCAAACTTATAATATGGCTTGACAATTAAAACACAAATGAGTTCCAGTTAAAAATAGTATTGGTACACAAGTAAAACTAAATATTTAGTCAGGCTTGGAGCAAGGACATAACCACTGAGACACGAAATAAATAAAATACATAAAAAATAACTGACTTGAAAGCAGATATCGGGACTTGAATGCAGATATCGGGATGGACAGAACAGGATATGAGAACTGCCTGGGTCTACATGGATGAGACAACAGAAATAAAGAAAGAGAGGTCATTCTAGACTTTTGTCTGTCAAACCGCTTGATAATAGCCAACACATGGTTCAGAAAGAGAGACAGTCACAGGATCACATACAAGAGTGGACAACATGCAACTCAGGTAGACTTCATCCTAGTAAGAAAAGGGCACTAGAGTAGAATCAATGATTGCAAAGTCATGCCCATTAAAACAGTCAGCCCACAGCATGAGCCACTGGTTGCCACAGTCAGCTGCAAGCAGTGGTCAGAGAAGGCACTAAGGTCCACAGAGACCAGGCTGAAGACTTGGAAGTTGACTCGAGAGAAAGCACAACAGTTCAAGGAATTACTCAAGACTATAGCACCTCAAGAAGAGTTGGAAATAGTTGGAGATGAAGAAGAATGGCAGGACCTAAAAACAGCATGTGTGAGGACTACAAAACCGATATGTGGCCAAGCCAGGTATGGAAATAAGGTACATAAGGAACACTGGTGGTGGATTGCAGAAGTCCAGAAAGTCGTCAAAAGAAAGAAGGAGTGCAGGAAAAAAGTGGGAGATAGAAAAGATGGACCAGGCTAGGAAAGAATACTGGTCGGCTAGCAAAGAGGCTAAGAAAGGAATCATAATAGCAAAGGACAGGGTTTCAGAGGTACTCTACCAGCTTCTGGAAAGTGGCTCAGTAGGTGGCACAAAGAAACTATATCAGGTTGCAAGGCAAAGACAGAAAGATAAAGAAGCTAATCACTCCTGTCACACTGCATGAATGTTTCAGTGAAGGTGATTGATGAACGGACATGCAGCATAATAGAAACTAAGATGGGAGATGAGCATTCCAATTAGGATGCAGCACAACTGACCCAATGTTTGCAGTGAGATAAATAGTTGAGAAGAAGCTAGAGATGAGGAAAGTGTCCAACTGAGTACTCCTGGTCTTGGAGAAAGCATATGACAAGGTCTCAAGAAAGCTGATTTGGGTAGTCCTGTGGTTGATCAAATTCCCAGAAACATTGATAAAATGAGTGCAAATTTTTTACAAGTACCCAATGACTCAAGTACGAACAGTGTTGGTCTCACAGACGGGTTCCCATTGGAAGTGGGTGTGCATCAACCCCACTGCTGGTCTTACTGGTGATGGACTACATTAGCAAACAGGTTGGAGAGGACAGATCAGCAAAGTTGCTGTATGCAGATAATGGGCATTACAGGCAGACTCTGAGCAAGAACTTCAGTAAAGGATGTGGGAATGGAATGCAAAACTGAAGGCACATGGGACAAGGCTGAGTACAGATAAGACAGTGGATCAAGGCAGCAAATGGGGACATCAGAAGTAGAAGCTGAGGACTGAGATAAAAGGGAAGATAGTTGAACAAGTTAACAACTTTAAGTACATGGAGGCATATTTGAGGAGAAGGGAAGTCTGAATGAAGAGGTCAAAGCTAGAATAAGAGGGGTTGCAGCCAAATGGCATAGAGTGTCAAGGGTAGTGTATGACCGAAAAATGGAAAAGAAGCTAAAAAGTAAGCTATACAAAATGGTGGTGCAACCAGTACTACTGAATTGTATGGAAACCTGGGCAATAAAAGCAGAGCAGCTAAGGAAGTTAGAGGTAATGGAAATTATGTGCCTGAGATGGGTGGTAGGATGCACACTGTGGGACAGACAAAGAAATGAGGACATAAGAGCAGAAGCCAAAGTAGCTCCAATTGCAGAAAAGATCAAAGAGAAGAGATTACAGTGGTTTGGACATGTGCAGAAAAGCAGAAGACAATCTGGTGAAGAAGATTTGTGACAGACAAGAAGAATGGCAAGAGGAAACGAGGGCATCCAGCAAAGAGGTGGATGGACTGTGTGAGAGAAGATATGCGACAGTGAGACATGAGAGTTGAAGAAGGCAGGAGTGTGGCACTGAAATGGGAGATATGGTGATAGTTAACATGACACCCCCACCTCACATAGAAAATGGGAAAAAGGAGATTGATGATAATGATCCAGTGTTGAACGTTATGACTATTGGGTCTTCTGTTGGATTGTTTGCATTGAAATCATCTTATAAATGGGATAGCTAAGTAGCTGTTTATGTTATTTGTGGTATATTTACACTTGCAATTTTCATTTACTGTGTTTTACATTAGGAGGACTGGGATTACTCATCTAGTGGCAGTAGGTGATTGCCTGGTCTGTCTGAGACGGAAAAAACACAAAAGGGCTATAAGTGTAGTCGCTTTAGTGGCCAGGGGCCTCAGTTGTCAGTTTACCGCTTTTTCAGTGTCTGTATAAATTTGGTGTGATTGCGCAGAGCTGGTCACCAGTGAGCAGGAGTTAGCAGTGCCCTGTACAGGCACAAACATCTTCCTTGTATAACTGCCCAGAAAATTGTACCCTGTAAAGCAGTAAGTGTTGAGCAAATACCTTGCATGCTGACAAGCATACAGCAACTAGTTTGCCTATCAAGGAGTAATACCATTAAATGTAATATCGTGTAGCTTAGTCTGCCTCCTACTCCAAAAAGCACCTTTAGTAGCCTTCTGTTAACCCCAGTGTGCCATACCATTGTGGTTAACCAATTAAATGACCAGACAACATGGATATGCAATTTCATAGCTACTGCAGCCTGATTGGTAGATATGGGTATCTTGAGGCAATTGTCTCATATTTACTAACAACCACTTAATCCTTAAAGTAACTGTTACAGTATCCGAGAAGTGCACATACATAATGTCACTGTCACTAGAGGCAAACCTTGCACATGCAAGCACACATCAGCTTGTCGAAACAACACATGCTACACCCACCACACATAGAATTCAACAAACGCATAGGCCAACATATGCTGGGGCACTTAATGAAAAT
Source organism: Protopterus annectens (assembly GCF_019279795.1). Classification (NCBI taxonomy): domain Eukaryota; kingdom Metazoa; phylum Chordata; order Ceratodontiformes; family Protopteridae; genus Protopterus; species Protopterus annectens. The sequence goes on from NC_056748.1 coordinate 700,118,765, forward strand.
GTCCTAAACCCCCAAATCCTCCTAGACATTCCATCTGTAAAGATTATCCTTAGCATACCCATAAATAATCAACAAAAGCAACACCTAACACTACACATACAGATGCACTCAGTGGAGCCCCAAATATAAAGCCAGTTAGGCAAAACAAACTACACTATCCTCCACATAGAGCCTTTTTTAGTCAATGCCAAACTGACAAACATTCTGACATAACAAAATCAACTCAAGGGAAACTGAAAATGTAACTGCTGAATGTGAGAGCAAGAAACTGCATTCCCTCCAAGCTCTCCTCACCTTGGAGAATATAGACATCCATTCAGTTACTGAGATATGGTTTAAAGCAGCAGAGAGTGCTCTGGCAGTGCACTGTTTGAGTGCTTTCCACACATTTCATAGGTTCATTGGTTCATACTAGGCTATCTGCCCTAGGGCATTTATAAGCCTAGCCAGTGTGTGTTTGGCTTTCGCCACCCATTTTAAATTAATTTTGCTATGCCCTTTTTTGAGGTTAGTATACTGTGTCTCTGTCTAACAGTGACACAGAAGTGATACCCGGGGTAAACCTACGATCTCCCATCCACTCATCAAGATTCCTCTTGAAGAGAGTCAATGAGGGACTCTGCCTAACCTGGACTGGGATTTTATTCCAAAGTGAAGGGAGCCTCTGGGTTATGAATCTGTCCCTTCAGCATGTCCTATTTATTTCAGTGCTGAGGTTCAAGTCTCTCGAGTGCTTAGCTTGATGGGATTTGGATTTTCTGAGGTGCAGCATGTCCATTAATTCCGGGTTGGACATGGCTTTATACGTCAGGCACAGATTGCCTCTGAGCAGGCAGTATGCCACTGAGTAGAGCTGGAGTTTCTTTAACTGGGCAGCATATGGCATCTGTTTGAGCCCTTTGATCCTCTTGGTGAGGTACTTTTGGGGTCTTTCCAGTTGCAGCAGGTGTCTGGTAAGGTACATCCCAAAAGGGGCATTGTACTCAATTATGGGCCTGATGAGGGATGAGTAAAGAGGCACAATGACCTCCCCTGATCTAGATGTGAATCCCTTCATAATTAGGTGGGCTATATAAAATGTTTTTCTAACCACTTTGGCCACGTGGTTGTCAAATGAGAGATTGCTATCAACTTGGGTCCCCAGGTCCCTAATTACGTCTTCTGTATTTAATGGATTACCACCTATGTGGTAATTTGTGGGCACTTTGTTTTTGCCAAAGGGGATGACTATGCACTTTTTGGTGTTTAGCTTGAGGCCATGGCTCTGGCACCAGTTGTCTGTTTCTATGAGGCCCTTTTGGAGGATGCTTGTGTCGGCTGGAGAGTCGATTATGGTGCCCAGTTTGCAGTCATCTGTGAACTTGGTCAGCCACAGTCCTTCCGTGTTTGCCTGTACCTCCAAGAAATATATACCGAACAAGAGAGGTCCCAGGACTGAGCCTTGTGGGATGCCACTTGTAACTGGTTTGGAGTCTGACATGGCTCCAGCAATTCTAACCATGTGGGTTCTGTCCTTGAGCCAGTTTGCAACGCATCTAGTGACATAGGGGTTTATATTTAAGCTGATGAGCTTATCTATAATGCCCAAGTGGGGTATTGTATCGAAGGCTTTTGCGAGGTCCAGGTAGGCTGTGTGGACCACCTTCCCCTCGTCAATGGCCTTGGTGACTGTTTCAAAGAAATTGACCAGGTTTAAGAGGCAGGATCTGCCCTTAACAAAGCCGAACTGGGTAGGATCCAGTGTCTGTAGGTCCCCAATATCTTTATTTATGAGGTCCATGATGATCCTTTCCATAGCTTTGCAGACCAAGCTAGTCAGGTTATGGGGCGATAGTTTCCAGGATCCGTTGAGGCACCACCTTTGTGGAGAGGGACCACTGTTGCTGTACACCACTCTTTGGGTACATATCCTGTAGTAAGGCTGAGATTGAACAGTAGTTTTATGTTTGGATTTAGCTCTTCTTGGAGTTCATGTAGGACGCATCCCGGGACACCGTCTGGTCCCATTGATGCTGTGCTTTTTGCTTTGGAGAGGGCGGCTCTTACCTCAGCATCTGAGATGTCAGGGGAGCAGCACTCTGCTGGGATAGATATTCGCCCTTTTGATGGGGAGAGGGGGGAGAAGTTTGCGCTGAACCTGTCAGCTAGGATGTTGGCAATGTCTGTGGGTTTGGTGTATTTTTTGTCATTTTGGACTAATTCTGAGCATATCTGGGAATTCCCACCCAGGTTCCTAACATAACTAAAGAAAGCCTTGTGATTATCCGTAGTGTCCTGTGCAATTTTTCTCTCAAAGCTGGCCCTAGACGATTTTATGAGTGCCCGTAGTTTTTTGCTAATACTGATCAGAGATGCCTTTCCTTTTTGGGATTTTGCTCTATCATGTAGTAGCTTCCTCCTTCTATTGTATAGTTTATTTATGGCTGGGGTCCACCAGACAGGACGTCTGCCTTTGGAGCATTGGGTCTTGGTTTTATTTGGGATTGCATGATCCATGCATTCCTGAAGGTGTTCATAGAATGCGTTTATAAAGGATTCTGCGGTCTGGGCTGTATTTTCCACAGGCCCGGGGCTTTTGAAGGATTCCACCTCAGTTTTGAGGAGTGTGAAATTTGCTTTAGAGAAGTTTTTCACTGTGGTTTTCTGGGCAGGGGGTGGGGGTCGGGATGTGACTATCCAGTGAGATTAGTTTATGGTCTGATCTTACCAGTGAGGGATACACTTCTGGTCTGGAGCATAGAGTCCCCATGTTGGTGATGATCAGGTCCAATATGTTTTCCTCTCTTGTGGGAGTGGTAACAAGTTGTTCCATAGCATTTGAGTTTATAAATTCTAGGAACCTTTGGGCTAGGGTGTTGGAGCTAGAGTAATGCTCCCAGTCTATGTTTGGGTAGTTGAAGTCACCCAATATAATGGTGTTTGGAGAGGCCTTCATATTTTCCAGTGTTCTCAGGAAGGCCGAGTGGGGTTCCTGGGTTTGGGAGGGTGGTCTGTAGCAGGCTATAAACTGGAAGGCAGTTTTACCCACTGTTAGTTGCACATGGATAGTCTCTGATGCTTCGTGCTGTGCCACCAACCTGGAGGTGTGGGTATCTTTGACGAATATTGATACTCCCCCTCATTTTGTGGTTCAGTCCAAGTTTTGGGGCCGGAAAGCATGGTATGAGGTATAACCTGGTAGTGCTGGGGTGCTCTCGGGAGCCTTGAACCATGTTTCTGTTACTGCACAGATATCGATGTTCTCCATGCTAAGGAGAGTTTCGAGTGCATGCATCTTGAGGTTTAGACTTCTGGCGTTGAGTAGCATTACTCTTAGTTTCTTATCCCTTGTGATACCTATGGAGGTGGGTTTGTCTTTTGAGCCTTGCCTAAAAAAGGCACTATGAGGGTAGCAAGAGCCTTTGCCAATATCCGAAAGCCCAGGGGTGACAGGTGCAAGCCATCCCTAGCGAAGCATCGTGGCTTGTCGAGCATGTCATCCCAGGCTGACAGGCATTGGATCCCCTTTGAATGACACCAATACTTAAGCCAATTGTTGAAATTGATCATCTTGTCTTCATATTGTGGCATCATTCTTGGTGAGGGTAAGATGCTACTCAAGGTCAGGGTCAGAGAGCTCCTCTATGTCTCTTTTCATGTAGTCCAGGGAGATACGTCTCAGGTCATTCACACCAGCATGGACAATGACAGAAGTCATATTTGTACTTGCCTTGGAGTGACCTGAGTGCGTGTGTTATGTGGCGGATCCTAGCGCCCGAAAGGCAGCTCACCGTGACCCAACCTTGTTCAGCCTGGTGAGCGGGACGTCAGTGTGCCTGACAATAGAGTCACCTATTACAAGTGTATCAGGTGTGTTGTTTAGCCTTAAGGGCTGTGACTGTTCGGCACACTGGCTTTGTGAGCTATGTGTTGCATGCGTTTTGTTTTGGGGTAGCGGTTGCTTGGGTGTCTGCTTTGGAGGTCTCTGCTGCTTAGGCAGATTTTTATTTAGAGCCTCCGAGTATGTTTTTGTGTGTTTATGTGTTTGGTTTGCTGTCATGGTAGGTCTATGTGAGACTGGAATTGTAGTGAGTGTGGTTTCCTTCTCCTCCTGACCGGTTACGCCAGTACTGAGTTGAGAGAGCTTAGCCTCCAGTTTGGCCATATGGTTGCATCTCTCACATGTGTTGGAATTTGTTGGGAGCAGGAGAGGGTTGTCTGTGTACATGAGGCAGTTGTAACTTTGCCTCAATATTCCCAGATTCACCAGTTGGACCAGAGAGGAGATTGACAACTGACCTTTGGACATGCTAGAATAGTATTGGGAATTCCTTTATAATTGAAAAAAAGGGCCAATGGGGAACAAGGTACTCAAGGGGAGTTTGTGAGGGTGTAGTGCTTTTAATTTTTTAGTGCTGACTTAGTGAGCAAGTGCCAGGTAACTTAAATGCAATGTGTTACAGGTAACTTAAGTGCAAAAACGACAAACAGTCATTAGACCAGTAGCTGTACAGACAGGGACTAAAGGTGGAGGTGTCTCAATCTACATCACTAACAAGCATACGTCCATTTGGTAAAACTGGATGACATACTGGAGTTTCTCCATGTGCAGATCACCATAGAAAAAAATCCTGTACCATACCCTAGCAAGCTATAGGTCAGCTTCTATGTCCCACAAAAGTCATATCTCATACTTAGACGTGCAATAGCCACTAACCATCCAACATAAAAACATGCTTGGGGGGACTTAAATTTCCTTCTACAGACTGGGAATCCTAGATGGTCTCATATTTGCAGACACAGAGATTCTTGGACTTTGAAACGCAGACAAACTTGACCAGTTAGTGCATACTTCCCCTAGAAGTGCTAACATACTGGACCTTGTACTCACAAATATGCGACCACACTGCACCACCCCATTTCACATAATCCGTGGTAAGGTCAGACCAAAAAACTTCCTTTTTTAAAATGAAAATCAATTTGGTAACCCCAGTAAACCCTGTAATAGTTAGGAACTATTCCACAGCAAACTGCCTTTTATTAAGTCATAACTTGTCAAAATTCAGCACCCCTCCAAATCCAGAGAATACAACAACCTATGTGAAATTGTTCACATAATCTCTTTACAATGTCAATGGCTGCAGACACGATGCATATCTACCACAAGTAAACAAACAAACACTAAAAACAAACAATCCTGGTAAATCCCTAAATTAAACAGTTTATACGATAAAAGGAAAAAAGTCATGGCTAAAATCAGGAAGTGAAACTCCCATAAATATAAGAACTCTCTCATCAAACTTCACAGTCAACTAAGAGGGATAATTAAGTCCAGTAAAGCCAGTCTGAAGATCAATATAGTCTACCAGGCAAAAGACAACCATATGGCCTTTTTCACCTATGTCAGACACCTGAAAGGCAGCACACAGTAGTGTGCCACACTGTTCATTTATGGTCTCACATTGCCTGAACTAGGTGATATAGCAAATCATAGGTTCATAGGTTCATACTAGGCTATCTGCCCTGGGGCAATTATAAGCCTAGCCCGATTCTGTATGGCTTACGCCACCCCTTGATTTGAGTATACTGTGCCCTTTTTTAAGGTTTAGTTTACTGTGCCTCTGTCTAATAGTGACACAGGAGTAATCCCTGGGACAAACCTACGATCCCCCATCCACTTATCGAGATTCTTCTTGAAGAGATTCAGTGAGGTGCTCTGCCTCACATGAACTGGAATTCTATTCCAGAGCGAAGGGAGCCTCTGGGTTATGAACCTGTCCCTCCAGCAAGTTCTATTTATTTCTGTGCTGAGGTTCAAGTCCCTCGAGCGTGTGGCTCTAAGGGATTTAGATTTACTGAGGTGGAGCATGTCCATTAATTCTGGATTTGACATAGCTTTGTATGTCAGGCATAGATCGCCTCGAAGTAGGCGGTATGCAACTGAGTAGAGCTTGAGTTTTTTTAACCGAGCAGTATATGGCATCTGTTTGAGACCCTTGATCCTCTTGGTGAGATACTTTTGGGGTCTTTCTAATTGCTGCAGGTGTCGGGTAAGGTACATCCCAAAAGGGGCATTGTATTCTACGATGGGCCTGATGAGGGATGAATAAAGGGGCACGATTACCTCTCTTGATCTAGATGTGAAACCCTTCGTGATGAGGTGGGCTATGTAGAAGGTCTTTCTAACCACTTTGGTAATGTGGTTTTCAAAGGAGAGATTGCTATCAACTTGGGTCCCCAGGTCTCTAATAACTTTCTCTGTACTTAATGGGTTTCCGCCTATGTGGTAATTTGTGGGCACATTGTTTTTGCCAAAGGGTATGACTATACATTTTTTGGCATTTAGCTTTAAACCATGGCGCTGGCACCAGTTATCTGTCTCTGTGAGACCTTTTTGAAGGATGCTTGTGTCAGCTGGAGAGTTGATTATGGCGCCCAGTTTGCAGTCGTCTGCGAACTTGGTGAGCCATAGTCCTCCCACGTTTGCCTGTACCTCGGAAAAGTATATACCGAACAAGAGTGGTCCCAGGACAGAACCCTGTGGGACGCCACTTGTGACCGGTTTTGAGTCTGACATGGCTCCAGCAACTCTCACTCTGTGGGTTCTGTCTTTGAGCCAGTTTGCGACCCATCTTGTGACATAGGGGTTTATATTTAAGCTGGATAGCTTATCTTTGATGCCCGAGTGGGGTATTGTGTCAAATGCCTTTGCAAGGTCCAGATAGGCTGTGTGGACTACCTTTCCTTCATCTATGGCTTTGGTGACTGTTTCAAAGAAGTCAACCAGGTTCAAAAGGCAGGATCTGCCCTTGACAAAGCCGAACTGGGTAGGATCTAGTGTCTGTAGGTCCCCAATGTCTTTGTTTATGAGCTCCATGATGATCCTCTCCATAGCCTTGCAAACTAAGCTAGTCAGGCTTATGGGGCAATAGTTTCCAGGGTCCGTAGATGCTCCACCTTTGTGGAGTGGGACCACTGTTGCTGTACGCCATTCTGTGGGCACATATCCTGTAGTGAGGATGAGATTGTATAGCTGTTTTATTTGAGGGATTAGTTCCTCTTGTAGTTCATGTAGGGGCGCAACCTGGGACGCCATCTGGTCCCATGGAAGCAGTGTTTTTTGCTTTGGAGAGGGCAGCCTTCACCTGAGCATCTGAGATGTTTGGGAGGCAGCCCTCTGCCAGGATAGATATTTGCTCTTTTGGGGAGGGGTGGAGAAGTTTGCAGTGAACCTGTCTGCCAGGATATTGGCGATGTCTGTGGGTTCAGTGTATTTTTGTCGTTTAGAATCAACTCAGAACAAGTCTGGGAGTTGCATCCCAAGTTTCTAACATAACTGAAAAAGCCTTATGATTGTCTTTGGTGTCCTGTGCAATTTTTCTCTCGAAGCTGGCCTTGGAGGATTTTATGAGGGATTGTAATTTTTGCTAGTACTGATCAGAGATGCCTTCCCTATTAGGGATTTTGCTCTATCATGTAGTAGCTTCCTCCTTCTGTTGTACAGTTTATTTATGGCAGGGGTCCACCAGACTGGACGCCTGCCTTTGGATGATTGGGTCTTGGTTTTGTTTGGGATAGCATGATCCATGCATTCCTGGAGATGTCTGTAGAATGCATTTATATAGGATTCTGCAGTTTGGGCTGTAGTTTCCACTGGCCCTGTGGCCTTGAAGGATTCCACTTCGGTTTTGAGAAGTGAGAAGTTCGCTTTGAGAAGTTTTTCACTGTGGTTTTCTGGGCTGGGGGTGGGGTCGGGATGTGGACATCCAGTGAAATTAATTTATGGTCTGATCTTACCAATGAGGGATATACTTCTGGTGTGGAGCATAGAGTCCCCATGTTGGTAATGATCAGGTCTAGTATGTTGTCCCCTCTTGTGGGAGTGGTGACTAGTTGTTCCATAGCATTTGAGTTTATAATTTCCAGGAATCTTTGGGCTAAGGTGCTGGGGCTTGAGTAGTGCTTCCAGTCAATGTTTGGGTAGTTGAAGTCGCCCAATATAATGGTGTTCGGAGAGATCTTCATGTTCTTCAATGTTTTCAGGAAAGCTGAATGGGATTCCTGACTTTGAGAGGGTGGTCTGTAGGATGCTATAAACTGAAAAGCAGTCTTGCCCACTGTGAGTTGCACATGGATGGTCTCCGATACTTTGTGCAATGCCACTAACCTGGAGGTGTGGATATCCTTGATAAATATGGAAACTCCCCCTCCTTTTGTGGTTCGGTCCGGGTTTTGGGGCCGAAAAGCATGATATGAGGTATAGCCTGGTAGTGCTGGGGTGCTCTCTGGAGCCTTGAACCGGGTTTCTGTCACTGCACAGATATCGATGTTCTCCATACTGAGGAGAGCTTCGAGTGCGTGCATCTTGAGGTTAAGACTTCTGGCGTTTAGCAGCATTACCCTTAGTTTCTTGTTCCTTGTGCTCTCTATGGGGGTGGGTTTGACTTTTGAGCCTTGCCTAAAAAAGGCACTAAGTGGGTTGGCAAGAGCCTTTGCCAATATCCGAAAGCCCAGTGGTGACAGGTGCAAGCCATCCCTAGCGAAGCAACGTGGCTTGTCGAGCATGTCATCCCAGGCTGACAGACACTAGATCTCCTTTGAATGACACCAAAATTTTAGCCAATTGTTAAAATTGATCATTTTGTCTTTGTACTGTGGCATCATTCTAGGTGAGGGTAAGATGCTGCTCAAGGTCAGGGTCATACCAGCCTGGGCTACATGATCAGAGAGCTCCTCTATGTCCCTTTTCATGTAGTCCAGGGAGGTACGTCTCAGGTCATTCACACCAGCATGTACAATGACTGAGTCATATTTGTATTTGCTTTGGAGTGACCTGAGTGCTTGCATTATGTGGCGGATCCTAGCGCCCGACAGGCAGCTCACTGTGACCTTCTCTTTATTCAGCCTGGTGAGCGGGACGTCAGTGTGTCTGACAATAGAGTCACCTATAACAAGAGTATCAGGTGTGTTATTCAGCCTTAAGGGCTGTGGCTGCTTGGCACACTGACTTTGTGTCAAATCTGTTTGCTAACAAATTCAGCTCCAAGTTTACCCCCCACCACAGGAAATGCCTTCAGATATAACTCCTCCATCTATAAATAGAGAACAGTTCCTGGCTGTACTCACTAAGGCCAAGGATACAGCCTCAGTAGGTTCCAATAATATCCCAAGATGCCTCCTGAATAGCCTAACATATAACCTATAAGGGCCATCAAAGGCACTATTTAACTCTAGTCTCAAAACAGGCTTTGTGCCATGAGAATGTAGGACTGCAATGGTCATGGTCATTCCTTTGGATAAGGGTGGACCATCAACAGACTCCAGAAGCTGCAGATCCATCAGTCTGACTAGGCTTCTGTGCAAAGCCATGGAAAGAATTATAATGGAAATGATCAATAAAGACATAAGAAACCTTCAGACATTAGACCCAAAATAGTTTGGTTTTGTCAAAGAAAAATCACGCCTACTAAACTTGGTGTACTTCTTTAAGAAGGTCACCAAGGCAATGGATGTGGGTAAAATGGTGTATACTGCCTACCTTTACAAGGTTAAGGCATTTAATACAGTACCCCACATGGGCATTGTTCACAAACTTAGGAATATGGCATAAACCCCTATATAACACTCTGGATAGCCAGCTGGCTCACAGATAGGACACAAGAAGTTAGGATTGGTGTGACCACCTCCACAAAGAAGCTGGTCATCAGTAGAGTCCTTCTGTGCTTCTTGCTAAGACTGCTCCTCTCTGGCATCTACTTTTTGAAAGTCAATGCCAATGTCAAAGGTCTCTGCCTAAGTACGCAGGTGATTGCAAAATGGGTACAGTCATAGAATCCCCTCAAGACACAAGCATCTTACAATAGAGTCTTACACAGACAAATGACTGGTGTCAAAACCATGGATAACATCTCCATGCCAAAAATGTATAATAGTACCTTTTGGAAAACTGGTTACCTCAGAAAACTATATCATCAATAAAACACCTCTAAGAGTTGACCTAGTAGTGATGGCTTTGGGAACACATGTACAGTGGATATAAGACGTTTATACACCCCTGTTAAAATGCCTGTTTTTGTGATATAAAAAAATGAGACCACAATAAATTATTTCAAAACTTTTCCCACCTTTAATGTGACCTGTAACCTGTACAATTAAATTGAAAAACAAATAAATCTGTTAGGGGAAAAATATAAAAAATAAAAAACATACAATACACTGGTTGCATAAATGTGCACACCCCTAAATTAATACTTTGTTGTGTGTGCACACCCTTAATTAATACTTTGTTGAAGCACCTTTTGATTTAATTACAGCATTCAGTCTTCTTGGGTACACACCTGCCATCAATTAAAGAGACTCTGATTAACCCCAAATAAAGTTCAGCTTTCCTAGTAGGATTTTCCTGACATTTACTCAGTTGCCTGCTACAGCAAAAGACATGGCTTCGCAGAGAGCTTACAAAGCATCAAAAGGATCTCATTGTTGAAAGGTATTGGTCAGGAGAAGGGTACAAAAACATTTCCACAGCATTAGATATACCATGGAACACAGTGAAGACAGTCATCACAAAGTGAAGAAAATATGGGACAACAGTGATGTTGCAAAGAACTGTATGTCCCTCGAAAATTGATGAAAAGACAAGACAAAAACTGGTCAGAGAGGCTGCCAACAGACCTGCAGCAACACTGAAGGAGCTGCAGGAATTTCTGGTAAGTACTGGTTATGTACTACATGTGACAACAATCTCCCATATTCTCCATATGTCCAGACTATGGGGTAGAGTTGAAAGACAGAAGCCTTTTCTTACACAGGAAAAACATCCAGGCCTGGCTAAAATTTGCAAAACAATACATCGTCTCCCAAAAGAATATGGGAAAATGTGTTATGGTCTGATGACACCAAGGTTGAACTTTTTGGCCACAATTCCAAAAGGTACGTTTGGTACAAAAACAACACTTCGCATCACCAGAAGAACACCATCCCCACGGTGAAGCATTGTGGTGGCAGTATCATGCTTTGGGGTTGCTTTTCTTCAGCTGGAACTGGGGCTTTAGTCAAGGTGGATGGAATACTGAATAGTTCCAGTCACTTTTGGCCCAAAACCTTCATGCTTCTGCTAGAAAGCTGAAAATGAAGAGGAATTTCAACTTTCAACATGACAATCACCCAAGCATACATTCAAATCAACAAATAATGGCTTCACCAAAAGAAAATTAAAATTTTGGAATGGCCCAGCCACAGCCCAGACCTAAATCCAATAGAAAATCTGTGGGGTGACCTGAAAAGGGCTGGGCACAAGAGATGCCCTCACAATCTAACAAATTTGGAGTGATTTTGCAAGGAAGAGTGGGCAAATATTGCCAAGTCAGATGTGCCATGCTGATAGACTCCTACTCAAGAAGGCCGAATGCTGTAGTTAAATCAAAAGGTGCTTCAGCAAAGTATTAGTTTAAGGGTGTGAACACACAACAAAGTATTAGTTTAAGGGTGTGCATACTTATGCAACCAGTGTATTGTATGTTTTTTATTTTTTATATTTTTCCCCTAGCATATTTGTTTGTTTTTCAATTGAATTGTACAGGTTATAGGTCACATTAAAGGTGGGAAAAGTTTTGAAATAATTTATTGTGGTCTCATTTTTGTATCAAAACAAAAATGTAGCCTGCAGAAAAGGTGGAAATCAAAAATTTTATACAAAATCACGTAACTAGGTAGAGGGTAGTAAGCCCACCTACCTGTCCCAAACCGGTTTTGGCTGTAACAGCCTTCTTCAGTGAGTAAACATGAGCCAATAGAAACCATTCATATATATATATAGTATCACAAAAACAGTTCATTGGTGCATTTAAAATTGGTCATTAAGCCCAGGTGGGAACAAAGCCCCTAATTTAATAATCCATTTGAGTTCCTTAAAGTTGAGTAAATCATGCCAACCTGATTTATCCCTACATTTCCCTACAATGCAATCAATGACAGTAAAATAAAAGGATGCAGAGTTATGTTTACATACATGTTTATACAGAGCATTATTAGGACGCTTATTCCTAATATCACTAAGATGCTCCCCAATCCTGAGACGAAAAGGTCTAGAGGTTTGTCCCACATAGAATGAGGAGCATGTACATGTGACTAAATAGATGAGTTAGCCCAGAAGTTAATGTTAAAGACTTCTGACGTATTACGACTACTGAATTCCCTCGTATGTTGAACCTTGTTGCAATATGTACAGTGACCACATGGTATGCAGCCCAACACTGAGCCACCTGTGAGTGTACGTTGAGTGGGAACAATAGAGCTAGGTCCCACCCTCTTATAATGGCTAAAAAGGGAACCCAATGTATGTCCTCTCCTAAATGAAAAAGAGCATCTGTCACCCAAATAAGAATGTAATGTCTCCTCGGCCATAAGAATGTTCCAATATCTATTGATGATATTCATGAACCTACATGTATTACATCCATATGTGGTCACCAGACGAACCAGAGGAATAGATAAATCTCTTTGTTTCTCCTTATATTGCAACAAATGAGTTCTATCTTGATTGGAAGCCCAGTGACAAGCAGTGCTGATAGTACCAGAAGGGTAACCTCTCTCACAGAAATGATGTATCAAATCATCCCTGGTATTTTCAAATATTTGCTAGCTTGAACAGATCCTTTTGACTCTGAGGAATTGTGATTTAGGAATATTCCGGATGATATGTTGGGGGTGAAAGCTTGTTGCATGCAAAAGTGAGTTGTACTCTGGGAGTTTCCTGAAAACCCGGGTAACTAGGGTATCATCAGGATTCCTGCTAACCTCAACATCAAGGAAAACAATTTTCAATTTATGAAAATTCAGTTTAAACTCAATTCCCCATATGTTATCATTAAGATAACCAATAAACTCATGTAAGTAAGTTTCATCCGACTTCCACACCACCCAACAACCATCCAGAGATTGCCTCCAAATGTCTAATAAATCAATATATAAATTGTAACTAGAGTCATAAATAATAACCTCCTCAATATAAGCCATAAATAGGTCAGCATAAATGGGTGTGAAAGAGGCACCCATTGCTGTACCTTTGACCTGCCAAAAACATTGATCCCGGAAGTAGAATACGTTACTGGTAGGAACATATTCAGCTAGGCATACTAAAAAAGTATTAAAGCCTGGTTGGTATAAACCAGATCTTTCCAACCAAAAATCCAAAGCCTGCAAACCTGCCCAGTGGGGAATGTTTGTATAGAGAGAGGTTACAGCCAAGGTACACAACAGCCAATGGGGCTTCATTTGCATGTCAGAAATAATATCCAAAAATTGAGTTGTGTCCTGAATTCTGGCCTGTACCATGGGTAGTAGTGGTTTAAGATAATGTGTCAAATATTCGGAAAGAGGTTCAGTAATGGATCCCCGCCCTGATACTATTGGTCTTCCAGGAGGACATCTGGCATCCTTATGTATTTTGGGTAGAAGGTAAAAATCCTGTTTGCACGGGGATGAAATTAGCAACTGATGTCTAACCGACTCCGTGATGATGCCCTCTTCCTGAGCCTGTATCAGAAAAGAATCAATTTTTGTCTTAAAATGACTAGTTAGATCTAATGGCATAGCCATATAATACTTGTTGTCACCCAGTTGTCTTAATGCTTCTTCATTATAGTTGACACAATCCTGAATCACTACCACCCCACCCTTATCTGCTTGTACAATAACAATTTCTTTATTGTTCTTAAGATCCTCTATGCATTGTACCTCCTCTTTGGAAAGATTGTTATAGGATACCTGAAAATCTCTGAGGTTACAATGTAGATCCTTTAAGACATTGGCCTGAAAAGTGGATGCTAAATGTGACATAGGTGGAGTGAAAGTAGATCTTTCAAATCTAAACTCTGGAACTTCCTGAATAGTGTCATTTTCAAAAAACAATTTTAGATTGAGTAAACGACATAAATTGACCACATCCTGTGCTAGAGTATATTCTGGAACAAAAATGCTGGGGACAAAATTAAGGCCTTTATTTAGAACTTTAATTTGCAAATCGAAGAGGTGTACAGAGGAGATGTTGTGTACATTCATACAATTAGTTAGTGTTCTATCATCAGTTGTAACAGACCTTCCAAACCCTCCACCAGTTTGGCGTTTTTTGTGCTTCTTCCCCCCTCATCTGTACCTGAACCCAAAGGGTGTGACAAACTCATTCTTTTGGGATCAGGTAAGGCATCTGTATGGTTGCCCTCCCCTTCAGTATTAGAGGACGTCTCATCCCCAGATGTGTAACTCAATGACTCAGAGCTACGTTTCAAAATAGATTTGGGTCTTTTTCTCTTGGGGGCTGAAGGCTTGTTGCTTGGAAGCCTGAACGTGACATTCCTAGGCATATCAAATGGTTTGCCTTTTTTATAGTCCCCTATATCCCTTTGGAACTTTTTCAATTTTTTTATCCTTTAATATCTGTTCTAGCTTAAGTAATTCTGTTGTTAACTTATTCACCTGAGAGGTAAAAGACCCACGAGATTCAAATTTGTTAACCTCTATACAAAGTGGTTTTACCTCCTGAATCCCTTGTTTGATGGCCCGTTCATAAAAGCCAGCTAATGCATCCACAAAGCCCAAGGATGCCAATTGTTGAATCTGCATCCACTCATCAGTTAATTGTTCATCAATATTATGTACCAAGGGCTGTACCTTCACCCTCAAACCTCGTGGTTTAATCTATTTGAGTTGGTAAGCCTTGAAAAGGCGTAAATGCCAAACATTGGTCCGAAGACCCTTCATGCTTTTACCCAACTTAAAAAACATGGATTCACATTGCTTATACCAGTCTTGGGTCACCCCCGAAGAATGATTATCTGCATCAGATAAACCTAAGCCAAAAATGGCCAAATCATTCATGTCCGAGGCTAAGCCTTTCATAACTGGAGTCAAAGCCATGTTGTAAAAATATATAAAAAATGTAGTGAGTAATATTAATGGACTAGTCAACTTTGCAAACAGCAGGAATAAGACAAAAATCCCCAATCCAAAACCAACTGTTTAAACAAATGCGTATATATAGCTTAGACACAAAAATGGGTCCAATATAGTATTTGTGTTCTTTCAATTTCAAATTAGATAGGAGTATGTAAATTGTTCATATTAGTAAATATTTTATACAAAGGTAGACCCAAAAATAAAGAGCCTGATCACTGAAAGCCCCCAAAGATACAATAGCCAGCCCTTGTGCTATGACCTGAATAAAACAAAGATATCACAATGCTGCGTATCCCAATGGGTGCAAATTCGATTAAAAACCAAAACCACCAGATAGGTGGAATGTTGAAATGATGTAAAATATCAATCCCTACTCATATAATGTCCTAAAGAACAAGAAGTAGGGGATACCAACTCAGAAATAGCAGTGATACAATAGCTAGCCCTGTGGTAATGTGGAATTATAAAACTTCCCTTATCAAAAAACCACAATGCTGCGTATCATCGTAATCAAAAATGGATAAGCACCAAATTGGCCCAATAAGTGTGGTCCAGAATATCCACTAAATACCACAACCACATACAAATACCATAATCATATTCATATAATGGACCCCATGATCGTGTCAATGCTAGATCGACCCATAAACGGTATATATAACCCCAGTTCTATTGTCCATATAAATTGCTGTAGGCAAAATGACAGTCCCTATAAACATTCTCAAAATAGAAAAATGTAATTACTATATATTATATATAATGCAACAAGGCCGACCCCCAAAACCCAAATAACACATTATTGCAGCATATATACTGGTTGTATAATGTGACAGTGGAAAATAAAGAAAACCTAGCCCCCAAGAGAAATTCGACCCAAATCAGTCCCAAGACAAGACCATTCAAATGGAACCTGATATAAAATGCAGTAATGTTAATCAATGTAGTGACATCACATAGCATCTCATTAAATTGATGAAGGCAAAATACCCAAAATTAAGGCTAACTAGATGCAATTTGTATACCCAAAAGGGTTACATATCCACAGAATAACCTTAATGTCACCAGTAGGCTAACATAATGCATAACAGATTAAACTCCAGGGTAAGGTTTCAGCGAGAGGTGGAATATATATAAATCCTCAACCAAACAATAGTTTGGTATATTGCATGATGTATAAAACCATAATATGGTAACTATGTCCGTAGTGAGAACACACTATTAACATACAGACATTCATAAAAACAGTAAATGCCAAAGCACACAAACTACTTCCCCTTATCCCAGTAGAACTGAGCACTCAAATAAGCATGTTAGCAACAGTCATTAATTTATATCCTAAAAAATTATTGAGAACCTGTAAAAATGTATAACAGCTTAATCCCAAAACTGAAATTAGCTTTGTACAAAAATAATCTGCAAAATGCATGATAATACATAAATATAAAGCAAAAAATAGCGTTAATGCCATCTACAAGTGCGTTGCTGGTATAACATATAAGAATCCCAGAAATGGGTTGCAACATGAAATGAAGTCCATAAATCACAACAAAAAATAATTATGAGTCCTTCATAAAAAATAAAAAATAGAAATAATGACAAAAGCCCTT